>NC_063344.1:7121249-7129885 GCF_021869965.1 Rhincodon typus
TTAGGTGGATTAGCCATGCTAAATTGCCCATAGTATCCAGGGATGTGCAGGTTAGGTGGATTAGCCATGCTAAATTGCCCATAGTATCCAGGGGTGTGCAGGTTAGGTGGATTAGCCATGGTAAATTGCCCATAGTATCTAGGGATGTGTAGGTTAGGTGGATTAGCCATGCTAAATTGCCCATAGTATCCAGGGATGTGCAGGTTAGGTGGATTAGCCATGCTAACTTGCCCATAGTATCCAGGGGTGTGTAGGTTAGGTGGATTAGCCATGCTAAATTGCCCATAGTATCCAGGGGTGTGTAGGTTAGGTGGATTAGCCATGCTAAATTGCCCATAGTATCTAGGGATGTGTAGGTTAGGTGGATTAGCCATGCTAAATTGCCCATAGTATCCAGGGATGTGTAGGTTAGGTGGATTAGCCATGGGAAATGCAGGGTTACAGGGATAAGGTGGGGGGGAGTGACAGTCTGGGTGAGATGCTCTTCAGAGAGTCGGTGTGGACTTGGTGGGCTGAATGGCCTGTTCCACACTGTAGGGATTCTGTGGATACCTTACAGTGAGGCCTTCTTCACACTGTACCTCCTGTAACCTGACATCAGAGTCATCAGTTACATTGATAGCTGCTTCTCTTGTGCCATGATTTCTCTTTTATAGCCCCAGTCTCTCTCTGTCTTTCTCTCCATCTCTTTCTGTTTCTCCCTGGTCTGTCTGTCTCTATCTTTCTCCCCAATTTCTGTGTCTCTCCATCACTCTCGTGTCTTCTCTCTACTTGCTGTCCCCAAGCCTCTCTCTCTCTTTCTCTCTACCCCTAGCACTCTCTCATCCCTCACCCAGTTCTCTCCACTGGGACTGGGGGGCAAGATGTGGGAAGAGAGAGCTAGAGAGACTGGAATCAGAGAGAAAAAATCAAAAAGATAGGGAAAGCAAGAGAGACTAAAGTAGGGGTGAGGGGAAGGCATGGCTAAAGGACACATTGGAGGGAGACACCGGAGCATGACAGGGAGAGAGAAGGGCTAGTGGAGAGAACTGGGTGAGGGAGTGAGAGAGGGCTAGGGGTAGAGAGAAAGAGAGAGAATACTAGGAGCAGTCTAAAGGGATTTCAGTCACTGTGTATGTAGATAATTAAAATGTCATGAAAATAAATTACTCAACAAGACTAATAGTCCCAGAGGCCTGGAGAATAGCTAATGTTGTCCCACTATTTAGAAAGGGTACCAGGATCATTGCGAAAATTACAGGCCTCATGTCAGTGGTGGGGAAGTTATTGGAAATGATTCCCAGGGACAAGATCTACATGCATTTAGAATCAAATGGACTGATTAGTGATAGACAGCATGGTTTTGTGTGGGGGAGGTCGTGCCTCACTAGCTTGATCGAGGTTTTTTGAGGAGGTAATGAAGATGGTTAATGAGGGAAAAATGGTTGATATTTTCTACATGGACTTCAATAAAGCCTTTTGATAAGGTCCCTCGTGGCAGACTGGTACAAAAAGTGAAGTCAATTGGTTTCAGGGTGAGCTGGCAAGATAATACAGAACTGGCTTAGTCATAGGAGACAGAGGGTAGCGATGGAAGGATGCCTTTCCAAATAAAGGGTTGTGACTAGTGGTGTTCCACAGGGATCAGTGCTGAGAGCTCTGATGTTCGTGGTCTACATAAACGATTTAGAGGAAAATATGGCTGGTCTAATTACTAAGTTTGCGGATGATTTGAAGATTGGTGGAGTTGCAGATAGCAAGGAGGACTGCCAAAGGATACAGCAGGATATGGATCAGTTGGAGGCATGGGCAGAAAAATGGCAGATGGAGTTTAATCCAGACAAAGGTGAGGTGATGCATTTTGGAAGGTCAAGTACAGTTGAAAATTATACAATGAATGGCAGAACCCTTAGGAGTATTGAAATGCAGAGGGATCTGGCTGTGCAGGTCCACAGATCACTGAAGGTGGCAGCACAGGTAGATAAGGTAGTAAAAAAGGCCTCTGGCATGCTTGCCTTCATCAGAAGGGGCATTGAGTATTGGCATAGGCAGGTTATAGGCAGCTTTATAGAAGTCTAGTTAGGCTACACTTGGAATGTTGCGTACAGTTTTGGTCACCACACTACCAGGAGGATTTGGATGCTTTGGAGAAGGCACAGAAAAGGTTTACTAGGATGTTGCCTGGAATGGGGGATCTTAGCTATGAAGAAAGGGTGGATAGACTGGGTTTATTTTCACTAGAACGTAAGGCTGAGGCGCGACCTGATAGAAGTTTATAAGATTGTGAATGGCATGGATAGAATAAAAAGTACGAAACTTTTTTTTTTCCAGGGTGGAGGGGTCAATTATTAGGGGACACGGGTTCAAGGTGTAAGGGGGCAAGTTTAAAAGATGAAGCACGTTTTTCACACAAAGGGTGATGAGTGCCTGGAACGTGTTGCCAGAGGAAGTGGTGGAAGCAGACACAGTACCAGCATTCAAGAAGCACCTGGACAAATACATGAATAGGAAAGGAAGAGAGGGACATGGATCCTGTAGGACTGCTTTAATATGGAAGAGCAAAATGTGTTGCGCAGGCATGGAGGGCAAAAAGACCTGTTCCTGTGCTGTATTGTTTGTTGTTCCAATGGAATGTTGGCTTTTGTATCTAGAAGACTAGAATATAAAGGAGGTAGAAATCTAGAAGCTGTCCTTCACTTGTACAAAGTCTTAGTTGGACCACAGCTGGTACATAGTGAAAGTTCTAGCAATCCACCTTGTGAACAATTATATTGGTGTGAGGGAATACAGCGTACTTACCATAGCAAAGCAGAATCTGGGCTGTTTTCCTCAGAATTTATTCAGTTCTGTTCAAAAAACTTTAAGAAAATGAGAGGAAGAAACAAAGTAAACAGGATGTTCTTGGGAGTGTAGAACCAGTGGCAGATTCTAAAACTTAAAACCAAGACAACCAGTTCTGAGGTAGAGTCACTGGACCCGAAGCATTAACTCTGATTTTCTTTTTCTTCACAGATGCTGCCAGATTTACTGAACTTTTCCACCAATTTCTGTTTGTGTTCCTGATTTACAGCATCTGCAGTTCTTTTGGTTTTTATTTACCACCGAGATGAAATTTGGAAACGTTGCTTCACACAAACATTGGAACACTCTTCATCAAACAATAATAACGAGATTAATGGCTAATTATAAATCAGTACTTCATAGATTTTTAGGGATGGAGATAAATGTGAGTCAACAATGGAGTTGGGTTGTCAATCAGTCTCGATCTCAATGGTTGGTGGAACAGGTTTCTGGAGATAATCTAACATCCCTCCCCAAGCCCCTCTCCCTCAGCTGCAATTTCTCTCTTCAAACTCTTTCTGTTCATTCATCTCATTTTCTGACTCTCTTCCCCACTTTCTCTCCCTTCAGCATTTTTCTCTTGCTCCCAATTTTGTATCTCTCTTTTCCTTTCCTTCTCTCTTCTAATTTACCTCTCTCCTTTTTATCCCCTCTGCCTCACCTGTTCTGCCTTTCTACTGCAGTCTTCCAGAAGAACAGTAAATCCTTGAGACGTGTTCCACTAATCTCTTTGGGTCATAGATTCATGGAAAGTTATAGATTCGTACAGTGCAGAAAAGGCCCTTTGGCCCATCAAGTCTACATTGACATAACAACCACTAAAGGCACGCTAATCCCTATTTCCTGCACTTGTCCCATATCATTGAATGTTATGATATTGCAAATGCTCATCCAAATATTTTTTAAAGGCAGTGCATTCCAGATTCCATCATTGTCTAAGTTTAAAAAAGTGTTTTCCTCATCCGTTCTGAATCTCCTGCCCCTTCCTGGAAAACTATGCCTTTTGGGATTGATCCCTCAACCAAGAGGTTCAGCTGCTCTCTATGCACCCTATCCAAATCCCTCATAATCTTATACACCTCAATCATGTCCCCCCTCAGCCTTCTCTACTGTAAAGAAAATAATCCAAACTTATCTAGTCGCTCCTTATAGCTCAATTTCTCCATCTGAGGCAACATCCAGGTGAACCTCCTCTGTACCCCCTCTGGTGCTATCACATCCTTCCTGTAGTGAGGTGATCAGAACTGCACACAGTACTCCAACTACAGCCTGACCAATGCTCTGTACAGCTTCAGGGCATTACCTCCTTGCTCTTATACTCAATGCCAAAACTGGTGAAAGCAAGTGTCCCATATGCCTCCTTAACTGTTCACTATTGTTAAATTTTATCAAGTGTCCTAGGGTTTGCCCTGTTTAGGCCCAATGTATATTAAATGTAGAAATTGTCTATAATGAGATTCATTTGCCATTGTTTTGCCAATTCACTTAATCTAGTAAATTCCATTTGCAATTTCACGTTTGCATCTAAAATGATAGCAAATGTCAGTAAATATGGATATTGAATGGGCATTTGATGGAAATAAGTTTGCAGAGCGAAATGTATAAAACAGTTGTGAGCAACTCAATGGAATTGATGGGCTGAATGTTGTCCTTCTGTGCTATAATTGTTTTATGTGGCTTCCAATTCCTAATCAAATCATTAATAAGTGTGCTAAATAGTTGAGACTGTAACAGAGATCTATGTGGGATAGCATGATTACATCCTTCCAATTAAAGCACCTGTCAATTATCCCCATTCTGTCTCCTGCTGCTCAACTAATCTCCTAACCTGATCAATAATAAACCTACGATTCCATCAGCATCTTTTTTCTTTTCTCTCTCTCTATTTCCAGTTATTCCCATTCCACACTGTCAGATCTCCAATAATCATTCTGTCAGTGTTCGCTTTGAGATGGCTAGGCTCTGGAATGTTTTTCGTTGGGCAAGTTCACTGCAAGAGTCAAATATATATTCAAAAAAACGGGTTAGACCATAAAACCATCAGAAATTTCAGCAACTTGGCCTCTCCAATTTGCTCCGTCATTCATAGGATCCTGGTTGCTCTGACAGTCCTTATGTATACATATTTCTGCATTTGCCCGCAATGTTTGATTGCCTGAACGATAAGACCATAACAGAGATGGAGACAGATACCTGGACTGGAAGCTGCCCACAATATGCCTGTGGAGCTAGGAAGGGGGTATTCTAGTCACTGTGGCTCCTGAAAGAGAAAATATCTTTTTGTTCTTGTCTGAATGCCATCAGACTGTCAGTACACATGGTATACCTATGCCTGTTCATGTGCCCTTGATAATTATGATCAAAGTCCTGACAACACCTTTGGGTTCCCCTCTGTGCACGTCTCAGGATATTCTCACAATCAGTATTTAATAACTTGCGGTGGTTTTTGTGATATCCTCTCTGTAGTGAAGCGAAAATTATTTCTTCTCCCAATCAGTACTTACTGACTTGCTGTAGGAGTGAAGATGGGTTGCTTTCTGTAACCTGTCAGGTCCTAGTCTAGGAAAACTGGCTTCATGGACCCAAGTTCCTTTCTACCAGATCAGGAAACATTGGAGTCGGCCATTCAGCCCTTCGAACCTGCCCCAGCATTCAATATGATCAAGGCTAATCTGATAATCCTCAAATTTCTCAACAACATTTCAATTGAATATAAAAATTAGCTTTATGTTAACAAATGAAATAAACCAATATTAATCATGTGGTTCTCCTGATAATACTGACACAATTTGACAACAGAACCTGCAGCACAATTTGTTGTATTGACAATCTTTTACTGCACACTGTACAATTAATAATCAAATGTCAAATGTGCCCCTAGAAAATGTCACTCTTAACTCTTTGATACCTTCCTAACAATATTGACGATATTTATAACACTCATTTGAGCAAAATGTCATACCTTATGTTTTAATTGCTAATTAACTGTAATTTTTCTTGATGTGTCATGGCATTAACCCCATGAACTAATGAGACCCAATGGAACAATCTGCTGTTCGCTTGCAAGTTTTTTCTTCTGCTACATTCTAGGCTATCAGAGATTCTCCTGCTAGGTGCAGCATAGATTTGTTTGGGGTTAATCACCAATCCCAGAGCAGACCTGGCCTGATTGGCGATAACCTTAGACAGGATTTTATAATCCACATTTAACAGTGAGATTGGTCGCTGATTTCTAATTTCCTCCCTCTTCCCCCCTCCACTTGTAGATGAGGGTGGTGGTACCTTTCCTCATGGATTTGCACATACTACATGCCAGAAGCATACTGCCATACACCTCCAGCAGGTCCTGGCCAAACAAGTACCACAGAGCAGAATACAACTCGGCTGGTAAGCTGTCACTTCTGGGACTTTTAGTCTTTTCAAAAAACTCGAGGGACTTGGTCAGTTCATCCAGAGCTAACAACTGGTCTAACCTCTCCTACGTGCTATCGTCTAAGACCTCTGTGGTGGAGAACAGGAACAATGAGGGGGCCGTGCTATCTGTGGGCTTCATGTCATTCAGTCTGGCATAAAAAGATTTGTTGACCCTCAGGATGTCAGACTGAGATGACGTTACTGGGCCACCTTCTTCCTTCAGGCTGCTGAGCACAGAGTTCTCCTTGCGCACCTTCTGGAAGATGAAACATGAGCAAGCCTCATCCCGCTCCACGGAGCGGACCCTGGAGTGGAAGATTATCTTGGAGACCTCTGAGGTGAAGAACAAGGCTTGTTGGCTCCTCACCTCCTGCAGACCCTCCATGAAATCAGCCTCCATCGTCTGCTGCAGGAGTAGATTCTGTGTGCTTTTCTGGAGCTTGGACAGTTTTCCCCATTTCTCTGTCACCTTCCACGCACCTTTGAGGATAAAGAATCTCTTGATGTTCCCCTTGACTGTTTCCCATCAGTCTGCTGGAAACAAAAGGAATGTTCTGGGGTCAACAGTTTCACCTTCAGCTTCTACATTCCTTTTCCATCCCATTGGCCATCCTGTAGGTGACAGTCAGCCAGCAGGAGGCAGTGTTCAGAGAGGAACACTGGCTTGACGTTGGTGGATCTGATTGAGAACGCTCAGGACGCAGACAGGAAATCTATCCTTGAGTGGATACACCCATCAGACCATGCCCAGTTGAGTCTATGCTGCACTCCGTTTGCAGGGGTGCTGAAGGTGTCGTGCAGCTCAGTGACTTTAACCGTTCCCATCTGGAATCTGGCTGTGGATTCCAGTTCGCTGTCAGCTCCTCCGGATCGTCCATTTGCATCGATGATGCAGTTGAAGTCTCCGGCCAGAATGACCGGCCTGGACGTCACCATCAGCAGTGGGAGCTGCCACAGGACGGTTAACCGCTCACTCTGTACCACCTGAGCGTACACCTTAATTAGCCTCAGGGGGAGCGTTTCTGTCTATGGGGTCTACAATGAAGAGGTGCCCGCCCCATACCTCCTTAACCTTGGAGACGGTGAAGTTGCCCCCTCCCAGCAGAATACACAGGCTGGAAGAATGACAATCATTTCCCCCCGACCAAATCGAAGGCTCATGGGCCCATACGCTCAAACGTTTCCTGCACCTGCTGAGATGCAGTATTGCCATGACATCAACCAGGTAAGCCAACATAGAAACACACTGCATAGTGGCTTTAGCGCTACACATGTTAGTGCTGGCAATGTTAAAACCCATTGGGGGTATGTTTTAAGTTACCCATTGTCCAATGTCCATTCACCAATGGTCTTGTCACTGGGTGAACTCCTGCATTCCCATGGTGTGGGTAAACTGCTGCATTCTCTCAGCACTGAGGGAGCTGCCCTTTTCCCCTCTGGGAAAGTTTTCCTGATCTGAGGTCTTTGAGGCAAGGACGAAAACTGGAAGCTTGATCAACTCTATTAATTACGTCCTTGAAGAATTCCAGTAGATTTGTCAAGCCTGGTTTCCCTTTGGTGAATCCCTGCTGATTGTGTCTGATTCTAAGTCAATAATGTGGCACTTTCTTATGCTAATGTCCTTTTTGCCACAATTTTTCTCGTTTACTTTAAACCATCAATATGTGTGTGCAATTCCAACGCTTTCACCTACATTGTTTCCAAAGCTGTTTTATTAGCAAATTTGGATATGGTACATTCCAAGCAGCTAAGTCATAAGAACATGTGAATGGTTGAGTGTCTAGCACAGATCCTTACAGGGCACCATAAGTCACATCTTGCAAGTTAAAGCACCTGCTCAATATTCTCACTGTCTTTCATTTCCCTAATGCGACGTTGTTTTTGTTTAATTCATTCTCAAAATGAGGGGGTCGCAGGCTAGGACAGCATTTACTGCCCATCCCTAATTGCCCAGAGGGCAGTTAAAGTGTCATCCACATTGCTGTGGGTCTACAGTCACATGTAGGCCAGGCCAGGTTAAGGACGGCAGTTTCCTTCCCTAAAGGGCGTTAGTGAACCAGATGGGTGTTTACAACAATGGATTCATGGTCATCATTAGAGTGTTAACTTCAGATTTATGTTGAATTCAGATTCCACCATCTGCCATGGCAGGAATTGAACCTGGGTACCCATTGCCACAGTCGGTGGATTAATAGTCTAACAATAATACCAGTTGATCATTGCCTCCCAGGTCAATGAGTTAATTTTAGCCTAACAGTCTTTCTATTCCTTCACTTTGCTGCACTAGCTCAGGTAATGGAACTGCAAGCACTTGAGAAACAAATGTGCAGGGCTGGATGAACACAGCAGGCCAAGCAGCATCATAGGAGCAGAGAGGCTGATGTTTCGGGCCTAGACCCTTG
>NC_063344.1:7130285-7130891 GCF_021869965.1 Rhincodon typus
CCCTTCTTCAGAAATTCAGAAATGGCCCCATTTCTGAAGAAGGGTCCCGACCCGAAACATCAGCTTGCCTGCTCCTCTGATGCTGCCTGGCCTTCTGTGTTCATCCAGCTCCACACTGTTATCCAGTACTTTGAGATTTTGCAACAGCATGAGTTAACCCAAATGTCTCACTCACCAGTTGGGTGCCTGTCCCTTTAACTAACACCAGAGTTGAACTGACTTGCATCGAGTGTAATGATAGCGAGATTGTGCAGCATAGGCAAAGAGAGAAGAGGGTAATGTTCCTGTCGAATTGGAACCTGACTCATCCTTGCAGCATCACAGTGACAAGTGCTGTCTTTGGTACGGTTTCCCATCCAGCTTCTCAGCTTAGTGCCGGCAAAAGACTTGGCCATGACGTGAACTCCAGCAAGTTGGTGACCAGCACATGCCTCCTGAATCACCAAGTGCTGATCCTAACTATATACATGGCTCTCTGACAAACTAGAGGGCTTTTGTAGCACAGTGATAGTGTCCCTGCCTTTGAGCCCGGAGGCCCAAATTCAAGTCCCATCTGTTTAAGATGTGTGCAAGAACATTCCCGAGCAGATCGATTTGAAAATAACT
>NC_063344.1:7130991-7162961 GCF_021869965.1 Rhincodon typus
AATTTCTGAAGAAGGGTCCTGACCCGAAACATCGACTTTCCTGCTCCCCTGATGCTGCCTGGACTTCTGTGTTCATCCAGCTCCACACTGTGTTATCTCTGACTCCAGCATTGGCAGTTCTTACTATCTGTCAAAGCGCTGGAGCTGTTTTTTTGCAAGCAGTTGTAATGAATTCCTCGATTTGGCAAAAAAAAGAGTTGCTATAATGTCACAGAGAACTCTTCCTACAAAAGATGCAACATGTAAGAGGGTGGCAATTGTAATAACTCTCCGGTCTGCAGTACAAAGGGAAATTGTATACGATCAGCAGGGAGGACAATCTTAAGCTTTAATGTGGGATCTGAACTCCTGTACTCTGGATAAATACTTCAATGACATACTATCTCAATACTGCGGGGGCAGTGGGATAATGGTATTATCACTGGCACAAGAACAAAAACAGAAGTTGTGAGAAAAGCTCAGCACGTCTGGCAGCATCTGTGAAGAAAAAAAATCAGAGTTAACATTTTGGGTCCGGTCACCCTCCCTCATCACTAGGCCTGGCAATTTGGAGACCCGGGTAATGTTCTGGGGACCTGGGTTTGAATCCAGCCACAGCAGATGGAGGAATTTGAATTCAATAAAAATCTGGGATTGGTCTAACGATGACCATGATCCTGATTATCAGGAAAAACCCGTCTGGTTCCTGGAAGGAAACTGCCATCCTTACCTAGTCTGGCCTACTCCAGACCCACAGCAATGTAGTTGACTCTTAACTGCCCTCTGGGCAATTAATAATAAATGTTGCCTGGCCAGCGACCACATCCTGTGAATAAAAATATCCTGCATGTTCTGAGCTTTCAACACTCTAGCAACTCCAGAATAGGCTTCTAAATATTACCATATTGGGCAATAATATTGTGAGGAAATTAGTTGCATTATATGAATAAATTTATGAGTACTGTATCTTGCTTGTCCCAAACTGATATTATGGCTTAACTATGGTGGGCTGAGGTGGGGTGCATGGTGGCTCAGCGGTTAGCACCGTTGCCTCACAGCACCAGGGACCTGGGTTCAATTCCACCCTCAGGTAACTGTCTGTGGGGTGTTTGTAGTGAGAATGTGCATTTGCATGGGTTTTCTCCCACAGTCCAAAGATGTGCAGGGTTAGGTAGATTGACCATGCTAAATTGCCCATTGTGTCCAGGGATGCACAGGCCAGGTGGATTAGCCATGGGAAGTGCAGGATTGCAGGGATAAGGTGTGGTGGGGGTGGGTCAGTATGCCCTTCAGAGGGTTGGTGTGGATTTGATGGGCTGAATAGCCTGCTTCCACACTATAGGGATTCAATGATTCTATTCAAGGTTACAATTTGCCAACACATGAAATATACCTGTGAATATGATGCAGGTTTTAAAACAAAATCGTTAAGTTAGATTAAAAGAAAATATGAAAGAAGTCAGGATTTAATATCAGTTGTATCATAAAGCAAAAGTAAAACATTGCAGATGCTGTAAATCCAAAGTGCAAACAGAAAGTGCTGGAGAAACTCAGCAGGTCTGGCAGCATCTGTGGAGAGAGAAACAGAGTTAACATTTTGAGTCCAATATGACTCTTACTGGGAACTCTACTGTATCATCCTCATTTTACAAAGCTATTCAAATGTTGAAAGGTGTACACACTCTGAATCTTGCCAATTAAGCTCAAGGAAAGTAGATAATCGTGGTGTTGTGATTATGGGGCAGAATAATTCACAAATATTGGAGTAAAAATAAACATTGCCTTTAATTAGCCAGAGTTGTTTGCTCACTGTGCTGGATCTACAAACTTATAACCAGGCACTGTTATATCTAATGTAATAAATTATTATCCTAAAGGTTTTGTTTTACATTTTTACTACAGTATTGTATAAGTGCACATCAACAGAATAACGGTTAATGAATAACAGTTTTAACAGGACAGGAAGAATCCTCCCTTTGAGAGTAGCAGTCATACAGTAAAATCATCTCTCTTCCTTGGTCTTTCTGTCTAAGTAGGTTTCTAGATTATATGAAGGGGAAACTAGCCATAATATACTTCCTGTTTAGAGGAAGATACAACATGTAATGTGAATATCTGACCAGTCTATGACCTTATCCTTAAGACAAAAAAATTCTTGTGGTAATCTGAAGCAGGCTAAGTCCCGTTGATTGAAAGGACATGTGTAAGGTGGTTTCTGCACTGTACCAGTGCTATTGATGTATGTTGATGAAATAGGCTTCTAAATATTACCATGCTGGGCAATAATATTGTGAGGAAATTCATTGTACTGCACATTTTAAGAGTTTCGCCCTGGCAGCATGGTGGCTATTGTTGCTGCCTCACAGTGCCAAGGGCCCGGGTTCGATTCCACCCTCGGATGACTCTGTGTGGAGTTTGCCTATTCTCTACATGTCTGCGTGGGTTTCCTTTGGGTGCTCCGGTTTCCCCCCACAGTCCAAAGCTGTGCAGGTTGGGTGGATTGGCCATGCTAAATTGCCTTATCATGTCCAGGGATGTGCAGGCTAGGTGGGTTAGCCTGTGTTACAGTATAGGGCAGGTCTGGCTGGGATGCTGTTTGAAGGGTAGGTGCAGACCTGTTTTTTTTTTAATTCATGAACAGGATGAGGGCGTCACTGACCAGGCAACATTTATTGCCCATTCCTCATTGCCCAGAGGGCAGTTAAGAGTCAACCACATTGCTGTGCGTTTGGAGTCATATGTAGGCCAGACCAGGTAAGGATAGCAGTTTCCTTCCCTAAACGGGATTAGTGAAACCGATGGGTTTTTATGACAATCAACAATGGATTTGTGGTCATCATTAGACTCTTAATTCCAGATATTTTATTGAATTCAAATTTCGCCATCTGACATGAAGGGATTCGAACCCAGTTCCCCAGAACATTATCTGGCTTTCTGGATTAACAGTCCAGCCATTATACCACTAGGCCATTGCCTCCCCTGTTAGTCCAAATGGCCTCCATCTGCACTGTAGGGATTCTAGGATATCTGATTAACCATTTAGCAGGTTTGCAGCAATATTTGTTTCATTCATTCATTGGCAAGATGTGTATGTCACTGGATAGTTCAGCACTTATCGTCCATCCATTATGGCTCTTGAAAAGGATGTCATCCAAAAAAGATGTTCTGCCTATAACAAAAGTGAGTCATGTTCTGTATAACCTCACTTCCAGTGTGATACTAGGTATACAGGGCACTTACAGGCAAATCATATCAATAAGCAAATCCCTTTGGCTGTACACAACAAGCAAGATACTGATCATAACCAAACAGCCCATGCTTGTAAAACTCACAACACAGTCCCCAAACATTAGTGTGATTCCACAATTGGACAACATTTGTTAAATAATCCGAGTATGTGAAGAATTATATTGACAACCAATAGATGGTCAGTCTGGCTCACAGTGTAGTGCAATTGGATACACTGGAAGCTGCATGTATAATGCAGAAAAATTTGTCCTTTGCAGACAGAAAGAATATGGAATCATAGAATCGTAGGTATGTGTGCATACTGTGCCTGTTTCATCTCAAAAAAATAGGTAATAGCCATCCCACAGTTCATTTCTCAGGGCAAAGTCCTCACCAAACACAGTCAAAATGCCTGATTTAAAATTTAAACAAAGCTTAGCAGTTAACTGCCAGTCATCATTAACCAATGAATTCTTTATGGCAATGCCTTTACCAATCAGAACTGACTTGCCAACCAATCATCACACTCATCTCACACAGTATAAATGATTTTTCCCCTTTTGCTTTAGCATTTTGTACGAACTGTCCTGATATGTGCAAGATGAAAGGCTTCAACAAAGTATAGGCTTTTTCAACAGGTTGATTACTGTTTCTTCACAGGGTGGAGTACTGCAGCTCAGCTGTCAGTTTAAAACCAGTGGTTACTGATCTTATAACAGAATTTGGTTTCACTGACTACCACATTAGAAAGATGCTTCACAAGGAGATAGGAATAGAGCAAAATCAGGTAAGTCAGGTGAAGGAATTGAGAATTAGGATGGAACTTGTCTCTGCTGAAACTATGGCTCATTTTCATAACTGTGTCATCTTCTTTTATTGATTCATGGGATGTGGGCATTGTTGGCCAGGTCAGCATTTATTGCCCATCCCTAATTGCCCAGAGGGCAGTGAAGAGCCAATCCCATTGCTGTGGGTGTGGAGTCCAGCCCAGGTAAAGAACATGAGTGAAACAGATGAGTTTTTTTGACAATCAGCAATGATTTCATGGGGTCATCATTATACTCTTAATTTCAGATTTTTATTGAAGTCAAAATTCACCATCTGCCATTTGGTACTTTTTGTAAAATCTATTTCAAATGCTGCCTTTAAAAACAAAATCCTTGTAAGAGGCTGTTTCGAAATGACTGTCTTGAATTTTCTGACAGGTGAATATATCATGAATTGCAGGACTCTGGGAAGCACCAAGGATCGGGAGAACTTGGCGTGCATGTACACCAGTTCCTTTAAGCTATCACGATAGGTGATAAAGTTGTTAAGAAGGCATATGGGATACTGGCCTTTAGTAGTCGAGACATGGTGTGATAGAATTCACCTTGAAGCTTGGGAGGGAGAAGTTGGAATGACATGTAACAGTACTCCAATTGAGTAAAAGTAACCACAAAGACATTAGCGGGGATCTGGCCGGAGCTGATTGGAAGAGGAGCCCAGCAGGGAAAATGGTAGAGCAGCAATGGCAAGTGTTTCAGGAGGCACAGCAGAAATTCATCCCAAGGAAGAAGACACGTACTAAGGGGAGAATGATCAACCACAGCTGTCCAGGGAAGTCAGGGACAGCATTAAAGCAAAATAAACGCAGAAGACATAATGAAGATTGGTGGGAAGCCTAAGGATTGGGAAGCCTTTGAAAATCAGAGAGGACAATTTAAAAAAAATGAATAAAGAGGGGTGGGGGAGATGAAATATGAAGGTATTTTAGCTGGTAGTGTAAAAGAACATTGCAATAGTTCTTTGGGCATATCAAAGGACTAGAAGAGGCAAGAGCAGACATTGGCCCACTGGAGAAGTAATAATGAGGAGCAAAGATTTGACTGAGGCACTGAATGGGTACTTTGCATCAGTATTCACAGTGGAAGATACCACCAGCATACCAGAACTTCAAGACAGTCAGAGGACAGAGGTGTGTGTAGTGGCCATCACTAAAGAAAAGGTGCTGGGGGAGCTGAAAGGTCTGAAAATGGACCAATCAGCTGGACCAAATGGACTACACAACCAGGTTCTGAAGGAAATAGCTGATGTGATGGTGGAGGCATTTCTGGTGATCGTTCTGGAATCACTGGAGTCAGGAAGAGTCCCAGAGAACTGGAAAACAGTTAATGTAACACCCATCTTTAAGAAGGGAGGGAGGCAGAGGACAGGAAGCTATAGGTTGGTTAGCCTGACCTTAGTTGTTGGTAAGTTTTTAGAGTCTATTATTAAGGATGAGACTGCGAAGTGTGTGGAAGTCCAAGGTTAAAAGGAGCTGAGACAGTGTGGCTTTATCAAGGGAGGGTAATATCTGATAAATCTGTTAGAATTCTTTGAGGAGGTAATGAGCAAGTTAGACAAAGGGGAGCCAGTGGACAGGATCTATTTGGATTTCCAGAAGGTCTTTGATATTATGCCACACAGGAGGCTGCTAAACAAGATAGGAGCCTATGGTGTTAGGGACAAGGTAATGGGATGGATAGAGGAACGGCTGACTATCAGAAGATAGTGAGTAGGGATAAAGGGATCATGTTCAGAATGGCAGCCAGTGACCCATGCAGAACGCCACTAGTCAATTTTGGGATCACAACTATTCACATTATCCATTAACGACCTGGGCGAAGGAACTGCTGGCATTGTTGTTAAGTTTGCAGATGACTCAAAGTAGATAGTGTTGTGGAAGTGGAAGAAGGAACAAGATGGGAGAGTGGGCAAAGAAGTGGCAGGTTTTTCCTTTATTCATTCACGGTATGAGGGTGTGACTGACCAGGCAAGTTGCCCAGAGGACAGTTGAGTCAACTATGTTGCTGTGGGTCTGGAGTCACGTGTAGGCCAGACCAGGTAAGGATGGCAGTTTCCTTCCCTAAAAGACATTAGTGAACCAGATGGGTTTTTCCGACAATCGACAACGGGTTCATGATTATCATTAGATTCTTAATTCCAGATATTTTATTGAATTCAAATTCCACCATTCAAACCCAGGTCCCCAGAATGTTATCTGGGTCTCTGGATTAACAGTCCAGCGATAACACCACTAGGTCATTTCCTCCCCTAAATGAAATGCAATATGGGAAAGTGTGAGGTTATGCACTTCGGTTGGAAGAATAGAGGTGTAGGCTATTTTCTAAATGGGGAAAGGCTTCAAAATCTGAAGCACAAAGGGATTTGGGAGTTCTGGTTCAGGATTCTCTTAACATTAATATGCAGGTTCAGTTGGCAGTTAGGAAGGTAAATGCAATGTTAGCATTCGTTTCAAAAGGGCTAGAATACAAGTGCAGACTCATACTGCTGAGACTGTATAAGATTCTGGTCAGACCGCATTTGGAATTTTATAAGCAGTTATTAAAGGAAGGATGTGCTAGTCTTGGAGGGGGTCCAGAGGACGTTTACAGTAATGAAAACCAAATGAACTGTGGATGCTGTAAATCAGGAACAAAAACAGAAATTGCTGGAAAAACTCAGCAGGGCTGGCAGCATCTGTGAAGAGAAAATCAGAGTTAACGTTTCAGGTCCGATGACCCTTCCTCAGAAAGGTCCTGAATCGTTAACTCTGGTTTTCTCTTCACAGATGCTGCCAGACCTGCTGACCTTTTCCAGCAACTTCATTTTTGTTCCTGATTTACAGCATCCGCAGTTCTTTTGGTTTTTATTTAGTATTTAACTCACTGCCACATCTCTTCATGCCCACCTTGAAAAAGTTTTGCTCCTGTCTCCAATGGGATTTCCATTCCAATCTTTCTTCTTGTCCAGCAACATTAATTTCATTGCCAGTCCTGGTGTTTGACCATGTATTTACAATAATGATCCCAGGGATGAAGGTCTTGTCAAATGAGGAGTGGATGAGGACTCTCCGTCTGTACACAATAGAGTTTAGAAGGATAAGGGGGATCTGATTGAAACATTCACAACACTGGGAGGTCAAGATTGAGTGGACGTGGAGAACAATGCCAGGGACGAACTGAAGCCTCCAGACCAGTCATCAACTGAGAGGTCCCCTACAGGCAGACGAGCATGAGACTTGTTGCTTTTTCTAGAAAGGCGTGAGACTTGTTGCTATTTTTCCTCTTTTCTTTTCCATTTATTATTACCTCTATAATCATTTATTATTGCCATTATAATCATTATTCTCACTTAATAAGCATTCATATTTAAGCAAATTGCTGTGGCCGAGCCTTCTCTTAATTTTATTTACCCAAATCTGAAAAGAACCGTTTGCATACACACTGTGATCCATGACAGGTGGTTATTTTTGAAAGGTGCAGACACGATGGGCCAAATGGCCCTTTTCCATGCTGTAGACCTCCATGACTATATGATAAAATAAGTAGGTGTCTCATGCAGAGTAACTGAGCACTAACTTTGATACATCCACAGAATCTGAAGCCAAGAACTTTGTCTCTTTGCAAACAAAGATGTGAAATTTAAAATCAAACCATTGCTTGACTAGGAACTAGCTTAGTTCAGAGAACACAGCAGTACAATGTGAAGTGAATATGATGCAGGTCAAGACACATTGTGTGCAGTTTTGGTCTCCTTCCCTGAGGAAGAATGGGTTGGCTGTGGACTGAATGCAATGAAGGTTTATCAGACTGATTCCTCGGATGGTAGGACTGATGTATGTAGAGAGGATAGACATCAGTATGGACTACATTCATTGGAATGTAGAAGAATGAGGGTGAGGGGTGGGGTTTGCATACAGACCAATAAAGCCCTGACAGGACTAGACAGAGTGAACGCAGGAAGGACATTGTCTATGAACAGGGAGTGCAGAACTGGGCTCAGTCAAAGGATACAAGATAGGCAATTTAAGACTGAGTTGAGGAAAAATGTCTTCACTGAGGGATTCGTGAGCCTGTGGAAGTCTCTGCAACAGAAGGTTCTGGAGGGAAAATGTTGAATATTTTCGGGATGGAGATAGTTAGGGCTGAAGGGGTTGAACATGGAACATTACAGCATCGGAACATGCCTTTCAGCCCACCCTGTCCCTGCTAGCCATGATGCCATTCTAAACTAATCCCAAATGCCTGCACATTGTCCTTATCCCTCTGTTCCCTGCCTGTTCATGTGTCTGATCAAATGTCTCTTAAATGTTGCTATTGTATCTGCCTCTAGCACCTCTTGGCAGCGTGTTCCAAATGTGACAACAAGGTTAAGGATAGACCTGTGTAACCCCAGACTGTTGCCTGGGGAAGTGAAAGGATTGGTAGCTAGGAAACCGAGTCAAAAGCAGAAATGTTGGTTCAATATTCCCAAAGCAAAATTAGAGGAAATTTCTGCTCATCTAGCACTGAATGTGGTTAAGCAGTTTGATAGCTTAGCAACAATGGAGGAGTTGAGGAAGCTGGTGCTAAGGTAGACCTGAATGTCATCAGCATACATGTGAAAACAATTGCTGTGTTTTCAGATGATGTTGCCAAAGGGCAGCATCGATGAAAAATAAGAGGATAATATAGGATAGCTCTAAGGATAAGGAAGACAACATTGGTAAGGTTAGATCTATCAACTTGACTTTATTAATAAACAATATGTTCAAAAGTATTACTGGCAAATCTTAATGCTAGACAAGGCCTGAACATGGTGCTTAGTGAAGAAAGGCTTTTTAAGATGCATTTTGGTTGCATTCGCAAGAGTGTTTTAGGCAGTTTAATGAGCACGATAGTTTATATAGTACATTAGCGCCCTGATATTTTCCAAGTTAATTACTTGCTGTTTTTCCAATTTAAATTAACATTAACCCAATAAAATCCGTGACCTTTTAGTTGAACCCAGTTCTTTAAATTATTAGAAATTTGGACTAAAGAGATCAGTGGTTATGGGGAATAAACAGGAACTGGGTGCTGAGCTAGATGATTGGTCATAATCATATGAAATGGTGGACTAGTCTCGAAGGGCCGAATAGCCTATTCCTGCTCCGATTTTCAATGTTTCGACAGTAACATGGTTACGCTAAACTACACATAACCAAAGGCAACTCATACTGGAATCATTATCATTCTATTAAATAAGCATTAATTTAAACTGGAAATGTAAAATATAAAGGTGGGCAAATCTCCAGGACCTGATCTAGTGTATCCCAGGATTTTGTGGAAAGTTAGGGAGGAAATTGCAGGGCTCCCTGTAGGAACATTTGTATCATCTATGCTGGATAGTGGCTAATGTTGTGTCTTTGTTTAAGGAGGGATGTAAAGATCAGGATGAGGGTATCACTGGCTAGGCAGCATTTATTACCCATCCCTAATTGCCCAGAGGGCTGTTTAAAGTCAACCACATTACTATGGGTCTGGAGTCCCATGTAGGTCAGGCAAGGATAGCAGTTTCCTTCCCTAAAGGGCATTAGTGAACCAGATGGGCTTTTCCTGACAATTGTCAATGGATTCATGGTCATCACTACATTCTTAATTCCAGATATTTTTATTGAACTCAATTTACACCATCTGTTGTGGTGAGATTTGAACCAGGTCCCCAGAATATTATCTGGGTCTCTACATTAACAGTCTAGTGACAATACCACTAGGCCATCACCTCCCCAATAAGATTGATGTGGGCAGAGCAGTAGACATTGTTTACTTAGGCTTTAGTAAAACCTTTGACAAGGTTTGGCATGGTAGACTAATTAGTAAGTCAGATCACAGGGATTTAGGATGAACTTGCCAATTAGATAAAAAAATTGGCATAATGGCAGGAGATCGAGAGCGGTGGTGGAGGGTTGTTTTTCAGACTGGAGGCCTGTGACTAGCAGCGTTTCAGAGGGATCGGTACTGTGTCCACTTTTGTTTGCTATTTATTTAAATGATTTAGATGATAATATAGAGCACATAGTTAGTATTTTTGTGGATGACATCAAGATTGGTGGTATAGTGGACAGTGAAGAAGGTTATCTATGGTTACAAAGAGATTTTGAATAATTGGGTCAATGCGCTGAAGAGTGGTAGGTGGAGTTTAATTTGGGTAAATGCGAAGTATCGTATTTTGGTAAAACCAACAAGGACAACACTTATACTTATAAAAGTCAGGCCTTGGGTAGTGTTGTAGGATAGAGAGATCTAGAACTTCAGGTGCCATAATTCTTTGAAGTTTGCATCAAATATAGACAGGGTGGTTTAGAAGGCATTTAGCACGCTTTCCTTCACTGCTCAGACCTTTGAGTATAAGAAATGGGATGTTATGTTGAGGTTCTACAGGACATTGCTGAGGCCTCTTATGGAATACTGTGTCCAGTTCTAGTTTCAATGTTATAGGAAGGATATTATTAAGCTGGTTGACAGGTCACATGGTCCAGTATTTCCTAATATTCAAGAAAATTGTAATTCATCCTTTTACAACTGAGTCAGTTCTTAGAAATACCTTTCAAAGATTCTTAAAAATAATGCCAGAATTCCAAGAAATTATAACATCTTTCTGACAACTTCTACTACGTTAAAGGTTGCCACATCCATGTGAGTGAAGGAGTTGCTTGTTTAGATTATTAAGCTGGAGAGGGTTCAGAAGAAAGTTGCCAGGATGTTGCTGGGAATGGAGGGTTTGAGTAAAAAGGAGAGGCTGGATCAGCGAGGACGTTTTCACTGGAGCATAGGGGGTTGAGAACTGACCTTACAGAAGTTTATAAAATCATAAGAGATATAGATAAGGTGAATAGCAGGTGTCTTTTTCCTAGGGTGGGGAATTTCAAGGCTTGGGACATATTTTTAAGGTGAGAGGAAAAAGCTTTAAAAAGACATCAGTGGCTTTTTGTTTTCAAAGAGAGTGGTTCATATGTGGAATCAACTTCCAGAGAAAGTGTTGTATATGGGTGCAGTTACAACTTTTAAAAGATATTTAGATAAGTACATGAATAAGAAATGTTTGGAATGATATGGGCCAAGCACAGGCAGGTGGGACTAGTTTAATTTGGGATTATGACCAGCATGGACTGGTTTGACAAAAGTGTCAGTTTCTGTGCTGTACGACTCTATGAAAGCCACTCGACAGTGACCCTTCATTTTAATGTGAGACTTGCCCTTTAAGGGCTTGTTTTTCCTGCACTCAATCCAATATCCCATTGTGTTAGCAACAATATTTGGATATGGGGTATTGACCTCCTAAAGTGGACTTCTTCACACCCCTTTGCCACCTAGAAATAGCACAGTAAGATTAGAGGGGGATACTGGGTATGTTTCAAAGTGGGCACCGAGAGGAAACTGGGTATGATTTTTGGTAGTGGTGGGGTGAATACCCATGTATGAAAGGAACTTGTATAATGTCCCCCCTCGCCATTTAAAAATACTTTTAAAAAGAACAGGCTGCTAGACCCTACCAACTTTTCCACACCAATCATATTGTGGCATGGACAAAGTAACATTGTCATTAATTGAGCTTTTAGCAAGTTGAATGGGCCTTTTATTACTCATTTACACATAGTAAGTGAGTTGTTTCACCACCAAACCCCCCCAGACACATCCAGCAAGTGTATACAATTTCCAACCCATTGTTACAATCCCCAATGGGGAACCATAACCCAAGCTAACCAAATTTATTGAACGACCTCCAAATGAGGCAATTACCAATGAGATCTGAGATAACAAGGTGTAGAGCTGAATGAACACAGCAACCCAAGCAGCATCAGAGGAGCAGGAAAGCTGACGTTTCGGGTCTAGACCCTTCTTCGGAAATCAGTTAAATCAGAAATCAGAATACCAATGCGAGCTCATGCTTCTTAACTTTTACTTTAATGTGAATCAGAATCAACATAAATTGAACTTGAGTCAAAGGGCAAATTATGTTTGGTATGAACTATAAATCATAGATGGAATATCAGATGCAAAAAGACAGTCTCACGAGATTACAAGTATTCACATCCCACACCTCCCACCACCCCCGACAAACGTGCACCATATGTAATCTCACAGTTTTTTCCAAATTGGCCTCCGGTACATCAAACCTCCCAACAATTTGCTTTTTTTAATGTTCATACATGGGATGATGTCATCGCTGGCTAAGCAGCATTCATTGCCCATCCCTAATTGCCCAGAGGGCAGTTCAGAGCGAACAACATTGCTATGGGTCTGGAATCACATGTAGGCCAGACAAGGTAAGGATGGCAGTTTCCTTCCCTAAAGGACATTAGTGAAACAGATGGGTTTTTCTGACAATCAATTCACGGTCATCATTAGACTGTTAATTCCAGACTTCTTTATTGAATTCAATTTCCACCATCTGCCGTGGTGGGATTCAAACCTGGGTCCCCAGAATGTTATCTGGGTCTCTGGATTAACAGTCCAGTAATAATACCGCTAGGCCATTGCCTCCCCATATAATCAGCAGGAGTAATTCCATTCTGTCTGAGATTACCAGAGGCAGGCCCAAATGGCATACTCCTCAGGTCCTCCATAATTAGTTTCACAACTGCTTTGATGACAGAATTCCCAGAGATCCTTTTAATACGCCTCAGTGCTCAGTTTGTTCGACTCCGGCAAAATGGAATTAGGTAGGTGGAATTTCCCTATTCACAGTTCCTGCTCTCATCCTGTGTTCAGCTTCTGTCCCTTTCATTTGTATTCCACACAGCTCATTTCTATATGTATCTTTTCTATTCTTCATCTACTACAGGTTCTCTGCCTTTTGCTAAATGACTCCCATTTGACTTCCTTCCAGTCGGTACTGCCGCTAGGTCAAAGGTTGACAGGTCACATGGTCCAGTATTTCCTAATATTCAAGAAAATTATAATTCATCCTTTTACAACTGAGTCTGTTCTTAGGAATACCTTTCAAAGATTCTTGAAAATAATGCCAGAATTCCAAGAAATTATAACATTTTTCTGACAACTTCCATGTGAGTGAAGGAGTTGATTGTTTAGATAATGCAGTATCTCAGATGAGTACAGTAAAATGATGAGTCACCTGAAGCGCAATATTTGGGAGGTTCAATCAAAAATAATTATCACACAAGCTTGATATTAATTCATGCCATAATTTTATCATAGAATCATAGATCATGGATTAGCATCACTCATTTGCAGAAGACACCTTGAAACTTATACATTTCTTACTGCAGTACTGTCCAACATCCAAGTGGCACCATTTGAGAATATAATTCTGCTTCTACATGAAAGGTTTCACTTACTTCAAGCAATGACAAAGCTTGAAGAATACATTCAATAACACACCTCAAACTCTCGGCTTCCCAACTTTGCTGGTGGTGTCTAGCTCATAGGCGTTCATAAAATCATCAAAAATGTCACAACAGTTGCAGAACAGTACACTGTAAATAATTAGCTTAACTTTATGCCACATGTTATCATTCGCTCATGCATTATTTTTAACCGTTCAGTTGGAACAAGCTTTCTGTCTTATTTAGGAACTCCATCATTGCTTAACATAAAAGATATGCAAGCAAATTGTCATCACTTGTGGTGAGAATACATTTGCTAATAAGTCAAATAGACACTTTACTGAATAGTCTGGGTCTGAACAAAACATTCCATACAGTGGGACATTTTGTGTTGTACCATGTCACAGAACCGTTTAAGCACATTTCGTTTTAGGTTTTGGGCAAGGTTAGGGATAAGGTTGTGGTATGATCACTGAACATTCTACTGGGATATGCTCATGGAAACTTAGCATCAGGACTTTATCTGGGTCTCCACTCTGTTGGTGTCCCCATCCAACGTTGACTGTAGGCATGATATTGGGGTGGGAGGGATAATGAATGATTTGGGATGATGAGCAGGTTATGGAGGTCCGTGTGCAAGATATCACACTCAGTTGCCATGGAGGCTGGAAACTGTGAGAGCAGTGGGCCAAACTAATGGAGGAATTGTCATGCACCAGAACCACCATTAACATCTGTGGAATGCTGAAAGGCTCAGTGCATATGACAACTGAAGACTTCCCTCTCAAGACCGTGAGACATTGGAGTAGAAGTAGACCATGCAGTCTATTGAGTGAGACTCATTCAATGAGATCTTGGCTAACCTGATAATCCTCAACTCCACTTTCCTGCCTTATCACCATAACCTAGATTCGCTTACTGATGAAAATTCTGACTATCCCAGCCTTGAATATACTAAATGACCCAACGTCAACAGCCCTCTGCTGTAAAGAATTCTGCAGATTCATTCCCCTCTGAGAGCAGAAATTCTTCCTCATTTCTGCCGACCTCTTATTTTGAGATAATGCGCTCTGGTCCTAGGCTCTCCCTCGAGGGGCAACAGCCTTTTTGCATCTACTCTGTCAAGTCCTCTTTCAAATGTAATGATACAGTGGAGATATGCTGGTGTCACTGCCGTAGATACTTGGGAGAACCCAGAGTCTAGCTGTGAAGCTGCCTCCTCTCACTTGCCAGTGAACACACCCTGTGTTACTGGCACAATTTGTACTTTGTCCATAAATTGAGCTTAATTGCCCTTTGGCAAGATGCAAATTGGCTACCAGCTGTTGTCATGTGGGCGACTTCTGATGCTGGGAATGAGGGAAGTCAATGTGAAGCCAAACTGATCTGTGGCATTCCAAATCTCCACACACATCCCTCTCAAAATATCACTGCTGGGCAGGGAACATTTAGCGCTAAGTCAAGCAAAAGAAAGAAAAAAATTAAAACACAGTTTGAGATCCTCATTGAACACCACGGAGAGATTAAATTAAATATTGGAATGTTTTATTTGAAATCTGTTTAATAGTAAACTTTATGCAACAATAAACAAAGATCAGTAGCAATTAGTTGGTGACGATATGGTGACACTACTGAGCATTTGCTACTTGTCAGAGGCACCTTTGGTTTTCAATGAGAAATTAAACATTGGTTATTTCAGCCCCACCAAAATAACCATAATACCGTTTGAAGAACAGCACAGGATTTCTATCTGGTGTTCTTACCAACATTTAGAATCATTGGCAACAAAAACAGAAATTGCTGGAAAAGCTCAGCAGTTCTGGCAACATCTGTGGAGAGAAATCAGAGTTAACGTTTTGGGTCGAGTCACCCTTCCTTAGGACTGGTAGTCCTCTCTCAGGACTGGTAGCCCTGAGGTACACTCAGGACAGGTACACTCTCAGGACTGGTAGTCATAGGACCATAAGAACAGGGGTAGGCCTTTCAACCCCTTGAGCCTGTTCCCCTGTTCCATGAGATCATGGCTGATCTGTGGCTTAACTCCATATACCCCTCTGCTTCTAGAGTCCTCAACCGGTGGAAATGATTTATCTGTATATACCCTGTCTTTCTCTGTTAATATCTTGAAGACTTCGATTAGATCAACCCTTAACCTTCCATATTCTAGAGAAAGCAGGCCTTATTTGTGTAATCCCTTCTCACAGCTTAACCCCTGAAGTCCAGATTTTATCCATGTAAACTTACATTGTACTCCCTGCAAGGTCAAACTATACTTCCTAAGGTGTGATGTACATTATTGAATATATGCTCCAACAGTCTTCAGAAAAAGGGTCCCGACCCAAAACGTCGACTTTCCTGCTCCTCTGATGCTGCCTGGCCTGCTGTGTTCCTCCAGCTCCACACCTTGTTATCTCTGACTTCAGCATCTGCAGTTCTTACTATCTCCAAGCTGAAGGCAGGTCAGTCATTTGCTTTGCAGCGAGCTGTGTCTGTATTTTTTTTGAGACATGGGGTACATGAACAAAGTTAGCGAATAGAGGGTCAGGCAAGGATGTTTGGTAATCTGCACTTTCCTGGGAATTCGACTGAGGGATCAGAAGTAAAAGATACTAACTCTGGCCCCCTTTTCTCTGCTGGAGAAAACGGTGGACCACAGTAGAGAGGCAAGTGGAAGGCGCAGTGATAGATTGGGAAAGGTGAAGGTGCAGCAAGACCTTCATATTCTTGTACACCAGTTGCTGAAAGTTGGCCTACAGCTGCAGGAGGCGGTGAAGAAAGCTTACAGTGTGTTGGCTTTCATAATGAGAGGATTCAAGTATGGGAGCAGGAGTGCTTCTGCAATTGTAAAGGGCTTTGGTGAAACCTAGAATATTCTGTGCAATTTTGGTCTCCTTACTTGAAGAAGGATGTCTGGCTAAGGAGGGAGTGCAACAAAAGTATCCAAGACTGATTCCTGTATTGGCAGGATGGTATAAAGACAGACTAGAGATTAGTTAGGACTTTATTCATTCACTGGAGCTTAGAAGAATGAGGGTTATCTCAAGAACATTTACAAAATTCTAACAGAATTAGACAGAGTAAATGCAGGAAGGATATTCCCAATGACTGGGGAATCCAGAACCAGGGGGTCACTGTCTAATGATAAGGGGTAGGCCATTTAGGACTGAGATGAGGAGAAATGTCTTCACCTAGAGAGTGGTAAGCCTGTGGAATTCTCTACCACAGAAAGCAATTGAAACCAAAACATAGAATGTTTACAAGAAGGAACGAGAGACAGTTCTTAGGGCAAAAGGGGTTTGGGGGGGAAAGCAGGAACAGGGTCCTGAGTTGGATTTGATTTGATTTATTATTGTCTCATGTACTGAGACATGGTGAAACGTATTGATTTGCATGCTGTACAGACAAAGCATACCATACATAAGTATACCAGGACAATAGAGCAGAATGCAGAATATTGTGTTGCAGAATAGCAGTAGCTACAGAGAAGGTGTGGAGAGAGATCAACTTTAATATTTGAGAGGTCCGTCCAAACGTCTGATAAAAGCGGGGAAGAAGCTGTTCTTGAATCTGTTGGTGCGTGTTTTCAAACTTTTGTATCTTCAGCCCAATGGAAGAGGGTGGAAGAGAGTAAAACCGAGGTGGGATGGGTCTTTGATGATGTCGGCTGCCTTCCCGAGGCAGCAGGAACTGTAGACAGAGTCAATAGACAGAAGGCTGGTTTGTGTGATGGTCTGGGCTGAGTTCACAACTCTGCAATTTCTTGTGGTCTTGGGCAGAGCAGTTGCCATACCAAGCTGTGATGCACCTGGACAGGATGCTTTCGATGGCATATCTATAAAAACTGGTAAGAGTCATTGTGAACATGCTGAATTTCCTTAGCCTCCTGAGGAAGTAGTTGAGCTTTCTTGACTATAGCACTGACATGGATAGACCAAGACAGACTGTTGGTGACTGTTACTCCCAGGAACTTGTGCTCTCAACCAGGTCCACCTCAGCACCATTGATGCAGACAGGGGCGTGCCCTCCAACTTGCTTCCTGATCATCTCCTTCATTTTCCAGACATTGATGGAAAGATTGTTGTCTTTGCACCATGCCACTAAGCATTCTATATGCTGTGCTGTGTCACATCAATGTTTGAGATCCAACCCTTTATGTTGGCATCGTCGTGTGTTGGTGTCATTGTAAATGGAGTTAGAGCAGGATTAGGCCGCACAGTTGTGAGTGTATATAGAGTATAGTAGGGGACTGAGTACACAGCCTTGCGGGGCACCAGTGTTGAGGATTATCTAGGAGGAGGTGAGATCAACTTGCAGAGGGGAGAGCAGAGTCCTAGGTCTCAGAGTTTGGAGATGAGTTTGGTTGGAATTATGGTGTTGGAGGTGGAGCTAAAGTCAATAAATAGAAGTCTGACGTAGGTGTCCTTGTTACCCAGATAATCCAAGGGTGAGTGTAGGGCCAGGTGGATGGTGTTTGCTGTAGACCTGTTGCGATAGTAGGTGAATTGCAAAGGATCAAGGCAGTTTGGGAGGCTGGAGTTGAAGTGAGCCACTTCTCGAAGCACTTCATAATTATAGAGGTTAGAGCCACTGGCCGGTAATTATTGGGACACTGTGCATAATGTTTTTCTTTGGCACTGGGATTATGGTGGTCTTCTTGAAGCAAGTAGGGACTTCAGATTGTAGTAAGGAAAGGCTAAAGATGTTAGCAAATACCCCTGCCAGCTGGTTAGCACAGGATCTGACTGCAAGGCCGGTTGCTTTCAGTGGGTTCACTCTCAAGAAGGCCAATCTAATGTCTGTGGCAGTGACTGAGAGAACAGGTGCATCCAAGGCTGTTGGGGCAGATGCCATCGTTTCACTGACCTTCTGTTCAAAGTGTGCGGTCGAATGCATTGATCTCTTAAGGTAGGGGATATACCGTTGCCTGCGATTCTGTTCGATTTTGCTTTGTAGCTCATGACATTGTGCAAGTCTTGCCACAAATGTATGTGTCGTTGGTCTGGGTCTCTAGTTTGATTTGGTTTATTGATTTGGTTTATTTTCCCACGTACCTAACTACAGTGAAAAGCTTTATTTGTGAGCAGTACAGGCAGGTCCTAGTAAGCAAGGACATACAGATCATAGGGTGAAGTGAAAATAAAACTAGACAGAGGTATACAGGTTACAGCGCACAGGATGTGCGCTAGGCAAGATCAACATTAGCAAGATCAGCATTATTTGAAGTTACAGGCGGCCATTCATCACTCTAATAGTGGTTGGAGAGAAGTTGTTCTTGAACCTGCTGGTGCGTGTGTTCAAACTTCTATACCTTCTGCCTGATGGAAGAGGTTGTAGGAGGTCATTACCCGGGTGTGATGGGTCTTTGATGATTTTGGCCGCCTTTCCACGGCAACAAGCTGTATAAATAGAGTCCATGGATGGAAGGTTGTCTTCCATGATGGTCTGGGCTGTGCACACCACCTTCTGTAGTTTCTTACTGTCCTGGGCAGAGCAGTTGCTATCCCAGGCCATTATGCACTTGAACAATATACTTTCAATGATGCATCCGTAGAAGTTGATGATGGTCCTGGAATTGTCTGGCATTGTCTCTTGGCATCTCTGACGGTATTGCAAAGGTCATACCCGGATTTCCTGTATAGGTCAGGGTCATTCGACTTGAATGCCTCTGACCTAGGATTCAGTAGAGAGTGGATCTTCAGGTTCATCCATGGTTTCTGGTTGGGTAACATTTGGATTAACTTCTTTGGCACACAGTCTTATGCACACTTACTGATGAAGTCTGTCACGGTAGACACATACTCATTTAGCTTGGCTGCTGAGAGCTTGAACATGGACTAGTCTGCAGACTCTAAGCAGCCACATAGGAGCTGATTTGTTACCTCAGAACAACACTGTACAACTTTCTGTACTTGGATCCTCATGCTTCAGTTGCTGCTTGTAAGTCAGAAGCAGGAGCGCAATCTTAGGGTCTGATTTTCCAAAATGTGGTTGGGGGATAGAGTGGTAGGCATCTTTGGTGGTTGTGTAGTAATGGTCAAAGATGTTTGGGCCTCTGGTGGGACAGGAGACATGTTGATAGTATTTTGGTGGCATACTCTTGAGGTTGGCCTGGTTGAAGTCACCGTCTATGATAAACAAGACCTCAGGTTATTCCACCTTAAGACTTTTTGTCGGCATTGTGTATTACATCAAGTGCACTCTTCATTTACACATGGGTTGGGATGTAGTCTGTCAGGATAGCAGAGGTGAACTCGCGTGGCAGGTGGTAGGGGTGTCACTTTACTGTAAGATATTCTAGATCCAGGGAGCAGTAACTCGCTGCGGTCTGAGGTGCTGGTTAGGAATCAGACACCAGTACCCCTTGCTTTGCATGAGAATGTAGAGCAGTCCATTTGATGAACTGAGAAACCCTCAGTTTGTAAGGCACTATCAGGTGTACCAGGAATGAACCATGTCTCTGTAATACAGAGCAAACAGTTCAGTAAAATTCCATTGATCTTGCTTTCCTTAGAAAGTGTCTCAATTTCCTTTGTAAGGTGAATCTAGCTTTAAGATCATCCATCTTGTTTTCAATGGCTTGGATGTTTGCCAGGAGTAGGATGAGGAGGGGGGACTTGAAACAGTGTTATTTCAGTCTCATCTGCAGACCAACAAGTCTCCCACGTTTCCTGGGGAAGTGGCTGCTTCTGGTTGGGCCTGGCTGTTGGTGAGGGAAGTCTGCCATTCTGGGAGGTAAATGGGTACATTGAGTGGAGTCCTGGGCACTGGTCGTGGATTCAGGCACTCCAAGGGTCTTGTTCTCAGTGTGGTTGGGCCTCCTTGATGCCTGGTATCTGTGAGGCTCAGTTTTTATTCAAATTATTCATTCATGGGATGAGGGTGTCACTGGCTAGGCAGCATTTACTGCCCATCCCTAATTGCCCAGAGGGTCTGGAGTCACATGTAGGCCAGACCAGGTAAGGATGGCAGTTTCCTTCCCTAAAGGGCATGAGTGAACCAGATGGGTTTGTCCTGACAATGGACAATGGATTCATGGTTGTTAATAGACTCTTACTTCCAGATATTTATTGAATTCAAATTTCACCATCTGCATGACAGGAGTGGAACCGAGACATTATCTAGCTGTCTGGATTAATAGTCAGCGATAATACCATTGTACTAGGCCATTGGACCCCAATGACCCCGCCGCCCACGCCAATCCCCCTTGTTCCTGGCTGGTCAGGCCTAATGAGGTCAGGTCAGCCAGGCCATCGGGAAGCCAATAAGTGTCTGGTCCCTCTGGGTTTGCAGTCGTTGTTCCAACATCGGCTATTGTGCCCTGTTGGTCGAAGAATCACAGACCTGTAAGTAGATTCAACAGAACATTGTTATTAATTCTGATTACTAGATTTAGAATTGAGGTTTAAAAGAGGAGAATGATTATAAAAGACGGAAGAGTAGGATTTACTATGGACTCCTGACAGTGTTGGCTCACTCGGTGCCATCTTGTCCATGCATTGAGCGTAGGAGTTGGGAGGTCATGTTGTAGCTGTACAGGACATTGGTGAGGCCACTATTGGGATACTGTGTTCAATTCTGGTCTCCCTGCTTTAGCAAGGATGTTGTGAAACTTGAAAGGGTTCAGAAAAGATTTAGAAAGATGTTGCCAGTGTTGGAGTGTTAGACAAGTTGGGCTGAAGGAACAAAAACAGAAGTTGCTGGAAAAGCTCAGCAGGTCTGGCAGCATCTGTGAAGGAAAAAACAGAGTTAACATTTCAGGTCCGGCGACCCTTCCTGTACAACTCTAAGACTCTATATTAAATGGCAGAGCGGGCCAAATGGCTTACTCCTGCCCCTATTTTTCATGTTTCTATGTGAACAGTCAACATTGTGTCGAGTTCCAAATTAGATCCTCAGATGCCAGTGTACATTAAGTAAGCGCCCACCTACTTTATGGTGAGTGTATTTGTCACCAGAGTTAAGTTGTACATTAAAACGCAAGCGGATGATTCTGAGGTGGGAATGGGGTGGGGATCAGGAGGAGTACGTACACTAGCCTGGGGGAATCAGCGTTCCCATCTTGTCCCTGAAAAAAAAGTGATGCTAAGTGGAACAGAGGCTGCTGTGCAAGACTGGATGTCAAAACAATGCAGTCACCAGCAAACTCAAATATACAGCATCGTAAATTTTCAGAGTTATCTGACAACAACATGGGTGTGCCAAGTTGTACTTAGGGAAGCAATAGGGTTTCCCTGGCAATGTGACAATCACAATGTGGCAGAATAGGATTTTTGAAGCTAATAAATATCAGGATGTCCCTGAATGAAAGACATCCACCAAAGTATAACCACTGCCTTATAATGGAGCCCCTACAGAGGCATGTGTTTATCTATTGTGCTAAAAGAAACAAGATTTCTCCTCAAGAGCCTTGCCAGAAATAAGATTCTTACTGAGAAAGCTGATAAGGTTTCGTCTGCTAATGTGAAAATTGCATTGTGCTAAAAAAACACAGGCATTGCAATGTCACTTATGAGTGGGGTTATATGGATAAATGCCACAATAGGGTACGGCTGACAGAAAATGTGACAAAATCAAACAACGTCAACATTTCGGGAAGAGCTATTCTCCTTCTCATGTACAGCATGTTTAAAATGTGGCAACACGTTCATTGAAGGGAACCAAAAGCCTTCAATCCTGAAACAATTATTCCTTAAATAACACTGCATACATCAAACCTGCAACCGACAGAATTTTTCATCACGTTATGCGTTGTGAACCCGAAATTGTCAGGCGTGTCACTGAAATGAAATCATGCTCAATCCATGAGTCAGAGATGTTGGAGAAACAGTACGAAAATTGGCACAAGTGGTATATAGTTCCATGTTACACAGATTATTTTCCAAATGTTGAAAAAATAAATCTCAAGCTAAACAAAACACTTGAACCCATCTACCTTGTTAAATATTCAATTCAAAACACATTGCACCAAATTCAATTCTACTGTTCAGCATTTGTGTCAAAGAAAGACTGATTTATTAATTTTATCTCTCCTTCCAAGGGGGTTCTTAATCCATGAATGTCTGACTTATGAATGCTTATACTATCCCGTACAGGTGCTAATTTTAAAGACTCAACGAGAAAACATTTCCTGTACTTAAGAACAGCTCCTCTATATTGTCCTGTACTGTTTTGTGACTTGTGTACAAATTGACTTGTGAACAGACTCAAGAACAAAACCCATTTGCAATCTGCCTGTATTACAGTATACAATGTCTATGAGCGATCTATGTAGACACTGGTCAAGAACCAAATGAGACAACTGTGGAAATGTGGAAAAATGTTCATAAAATTTTCACTTTTATGGTTACATTTTCTTCAAGTATGTCTTCAAGTAGGAGATGATACCATGGATTTTATTCTCTTCATGGTATTATGATAAGTACTGAAATGCAATGATATGTCTGGTCCTGTGGTGATTGACAGAAGTTTTAATTTTCTGGGTTTCAGGCACCATGAGTATAAGGTGAACTTAGAAACTTCAATTGCAACAGTGAAAGAAATACAAATGTCAGTTTTAAATTTACTTTAAGTTATAGATGCCTACAATCAGGCAGTCCCTAAAATGTGAATAGGTTCGATTTTGAAGTCCATTCTCAAGTCGATTTCTATGCAAGTTGGAACTCAATGCAGGACAACATAAAGCAGCTAGTCATAAGAACAGGAAACGTTTGTATTTAGGGATTTAAAAATTAGGAATATGCATCGCGTTCATAAGTATGCACTTCAGTAAGTTGGGCATTTGTAAATCATGGATCCTCTGTATTTTAGTTGTATGAGAGGGATAAAAGATTGCACATTTGGAGTAGAATATTGACATGTGGGTGACTTTGCCACCAAGAGTACAATAGCTGGGCAGATCCTTAAGGAAGGCATCATCCTCCACAAGGATTCAACCCTGAACAAAGTTAATGGGCCTGATTTCTTGCTGGAATCTGACCAAAAGAAATTCTGTGCATCAATCAAATGCAAAACAATGGCAGTGACAGTTTTGGCAGAAACTCCTCAGTTATCCTCACAAAATAAAATTGGGAAAGAAACAACTCGTGCTTTCAGAACTGCTTTCTCTTTGGAAGTAATACTGCAGTGCCAGCTGATAAGTATTCCTCACAAAGCACCTTCATCAGATAAAACAACTAAGATCGCAACCATGTTATTTGTTCCTGGGCCATTGTTGTGGTTACTTGACATTTCTGATCTCACTGCTTGAGCATTTTGCTGAGAGGGTCAGTCTGGAATTATGACTTGAAGATGAAAGAACCAAAGGGGTGATTACTAATACTCAACAGAGTTGATCTACTGTGATATTGCATCTTGTCATTGGATGGATTTACAAATACAATAGTCTAGAGAGAAGCTGAGGTTACTTGATAGTAATTACATAATATTCCCAGCAGGTTTTGAAATAATTATGAATATTGTGCACTGGATTAATTATGAAACGCAATCAATTATTAGTTGCAAAATTTGACATTTTAATTGTCCTCTTATCTTAAAAAGTTCCTATTCCTATAGTATTTGTTACCAATGTAAGGTAACAGTAGACAGCAGCTGTTTGCAGGTCAGTGGTGCTAATTACGCACGAAATGGCACAAAATTCATTAAGGATATGGATGGTAGACTAACTGGAGGGGTAACGATTTTATATGTGTTGATGTCTCTGCATCGAAACAGGAGCTATCTGAGGATTATTTGCAAAAGAAAGGAAATGAACTGGGGAGATTGAAAAGTTGGACATCTGGCCATTAACAGTTGCATAATATCTGGTTGAATTTAATCTCATAGGATGTGAATAGAGTGAAGTCTACTCATAGAGAAGCGACACAATGTACACAACCTCAGACCACAGCATCTGCTTTGGTGATTTTCAGATCAACTTAAATAATCAAAAAAAAAATGCTCTATTAAATCTTTCAGATGTGTACACAATATGTTAAGCAATTATGTCAATGTTAAGTTGCTGTAATAGTAATTTGAACAGATTTGCAGTGTTACTTTTGAAAATATCGCACATGGAAAGATCTTTCTACAGTTTACATTAAATGTTGTAAGTGCTGCTGTTTGAATATTCACCATTAGATGGCAGTAGAATACTATAACCCATTGACCAGCTTGGCATTTGAGACTTGCCCAGATTTGTACAGCAAACTTTAATGATTTTCTTCACCGTGACCCTTCCTCTGCGTGCACCACAAAATTCTGCACTCAAATCTGTGATGTAGTGCAATGAGTAGAACAGTTCAAAAACAAAAGAAAAAGTAAACAGTTTTCCATAATTGCACATTCTGGTGCATTTGCATTCACTGAGGTCAAACTGCAATGACATTGACTGAAGCACAGCATCTTGTCAATGTTAAATAAAGAGGCAGGAGTCAAAGCATTGGAGCTGTAATTAATAATTCACTTGTGGCATCCTACAGTGTCCTCTTTGTATTTTGTTCGATCAAAACAAGAGATGATCAGAAATTTAACCAGAAACATTACATTATGGTTCCATCATATTTCAATAAGATTACCTTTGATTATCCAAAAGATATGTTAGGCTGTCTTCATCCTTCACATATCTAAAATCTATTATCCACTCATTTTAAAAATGATTCACCATCTATTCACAGTTGTAGAATATCTTAAAATATTGCACAATAACGCTTATACAAATCAAAATGAACCTGAGCAATGTCATAGCTCCTCAGACTGAGATGGTATGGTTGCCATTTTTAAAAACAAAATTATATTGTGAAGGGCTCTTTTTGAGGGGCTGTATCATTTTCTAGCTGTGACCAAATAATGCTATCAACAGGTAAGCATGCCAAATTGTCAGCAACAATAAATCCAGTGAGATCCACTAAGATGGTGAACTGTGCTTCTTCAGTAGCCTGAGGAGGGTTCCCTCATTAAATATTGAGAGGTTTACCACAGTGAATAGCCTCAAAGACACTTTTATACTTTAGGCATATGGTTCCTTTTGATGGAGAAACAGTCCAGGCCCGAAATTAGCTTTTGTCAGAAATGCTGGAATATTGAAATTTATTGTTTTGTCGTAAAAGCACCTTTTTTAAAACGCAGACTTGTTTATATTATTCCATTCAAGAATCTTTATCTGACCCATATCCAAAATAAAATGCAATCTCTGCCAGCTAGAACTGAGAAAAACAGGCTGATTGACATTTATAACAAAAACAGAAATTGTCAGAAAAGCTCAGCAAGTCTGGCAGCATCTGTGGAAAGAAATCAGAGTTAACGTTTTGGGTCCAGTGACCCTTCCTCAGTTTCGACTTGAAATGTTAACTCTGATTTCTCTCCACAGATACTGCCAGACCCGCTGCGATTTTCCAGCAATTTCGGTTGATATTTCTGATTTACAGCATCTGTGGTTCGTTCAGTTTTTATTCAGGATTGACATTTATGCTTAGTTTACAACATGTGAGAGAGGACTAAGTAAAGTTTGTTTTTATTGGTTTGCATCAAGAAAAGTGGTGCAAAAGAAACGAGTGGAGATAGCACAGTGGCTCAGTGGTTAGCACTGCTGCCTCACAGTGCCAGGGACCTGTGTTTAATTCTACCCTCGTGTGACTGTCTGTGTGAAGTTTGCACATTCTCACCAAGTCTGTGTGGGTTTCCTCCCATAGTCCAAAGATGTGCAGGTTAGGGTGGATTGGCCATGCTAAATTACCTCATAGTGTCCAGGGATGTGCAGGCTAGGTGGATAAGCCATGGGAAGTGTGGGGTTACAGGGATAGCGCAGGGGGTGGGTCTGGGTGGGATGCTTTTCAGAGGGTTGGTGTGGACTCGATGGGCTGAATGGCCTGGTTCTTCACTATAGGGATTCTACGATTCAAAGGAGACCTTCGGATAGTATTTGTCAAATTTGATGGAAGTCATCTAATTTCAACTCTGCTTATTGCTGGTATCTTCAGGTCATGCGAATGACAAAGGAAGGGTTTCAATTGTGTGGAGGCCTCAGCTGATATAATGAAACACACACCTTTCCTGTGCTAGCAAATGATGGTCAACAATGAAAGAAAACTTGTGTTTAAACAGTAACCTGAACACATTGAGCACCTCTTGTAATGTTGGAACTGCCTTCATCCAGGCATATGGGAATTATTCCATCTCATTCCTGATTGATGCCTCGTTAGTGGAGGATTTGATTAAAAGGTGCCATTGCAGAATTCCCAGCTCTTGACCTGCTCTTGCTGCTTCAGTATTTGTTTAGGCCTAGCTTAGTTTCTGCTTAATGGTAACCCTCAGGATGTTGAAGTGGTGAATTCAGCACTGGTGAATGAATGTCTTGAAAGGGATAGTTACATTTTCTCTGGTTGCCATGTTGTGGAGATGCCAGTGTTGGATTGGGGTAGACAATGGCCTGGGGAGGTGATGGCCTCGTGGTATTATTGCTGGTCTGTTAATCCAGAGACCCAGATAATGTTCTGGGGACCTGGGTTCAAATCCCACCATGGCAGATTGTAGAATTTGAATTCAATAAACATCTGGAATTACGAATCTAATGATAACCGTGAATCCATTGTCAATTGTTGGGGAAAAACCCATCTGGTTCACTAATGTCCTTTAGGGAAGGAAGATGGCATCCTTACCTGGTCTGGCCTACATGTGACTCCAGACCCACAGCAATGTGGTTGGCTGTTAACTGCCCTCTGGGCAATTAGGGATGGGCAATAAATGCTTCCTGGCCAGCGACGGTCTCATCCCGTGAATGAATGAAAAAAAACAAGGTTGCATAATGTTAAGTTATAGCCCAACAGGTTTATTTCAAATTTTAAGCTTTCAGAGCACTGCTCCTTTGTCACCTGATGAGGGAACAGCTCTCTGAAAGCTTGTGATTTTAAATAAACCTATTGGACTATAACTTGGTGTTGTGTGATTTCTGACTCTATCTGTCTGGTGATTGTCATTGGCCAGTATTTTTATGTCATGAATGTCACTTGTCACCTATCAGCTCACATCTGCTGCATGTAGGTGTAAGATTGGAGGAATTAAATGGTGTTGCACATTGTGCAATCATCAGTGAGCATATCCACTTAATGATGGAAGAAAGGTCTCGGATGCAAAATTTGAAGATGGTTAGATCTTTCACACGGCCCTGAGGAAAGCCTGCAGCGATATCCTGGGATTTAGCCTCCACTATGAACATCTTGTTTTGTACTACATATAACCATTGACAACAGAGATGGAACCTGGTACCTTATTTATAACAGTAGCACAGAATGAATCAGTTTCTTTCTTTTGTGCTCTCAAGTGTCCTTGTCAAAGATGTAAATAAAACAAACTGCAAAATAGGCAAAGAAAAGCTGTTCTAAAGATGAACAAATATAACGATAATTGGAAGTTTAAAGCAGTTAAAACCACAGAATTGTTTCAAATCTACCTCCTCTAATAAGAACTAGACACCTTCTACTGAAAAAAAAACATTCTTTTGTGCTCCATCTGTTATGACGTTACCATTTCAGTATTCCATTACAATGCGTTTTATGCAGTCATGTCACTGACTTCCATTCTTTTTCTCATCTAGTCCGCACACCGTAGGAAGGATGAGAGACTTGGAGAGGGTGCAGCAGAGGTTTACCGGGATATTGCCTGGATTGAGCATATTAGTAATAAGGAAAGGTTGGACAAACATGGATTGTTTTTTTCTAGAGCATCAGAGGCTGAGGGGTGACCTGATAGAACTGTCAATTTAGTTTTTATTTTCATTTGCAGGATGTGGCCATTGCTGGCTGGCCGGTATTTATTGCCCATCCCTGGTTGCCCCTTGAGAAGGTGGTGGTGAGCTGCCTTCTTGAACCACCTCCAGTGGGTTGACCCACAATGCTATTAGAGAGGGAATTCCAGGATTTTGACCCAGCAACAGTGAAGGAACAGTGATATATTTCCAAGTTAGGATGGTGAGTGGCTTGGAAGGGAACTTGGAGGTTGTGGTGTTCCTTCTGCTGCCCTTGTCCTTCTAGATGGAAGTGGTCGTAGGTTTGGAAGATGCTGTCTGAGGATTTTTGGTGAATGTCTGCAGTGCACCCTGTAGATAGTACACACTGCTATTACTGAGTGTCAGTGGTGGAGGGTGTGAATGCTTGTGGATGTGGTGCCAATCAAGCGGCTGCTTTGCCCTGGATGGTGTCAGGCTTCTTGAGTGTTGTTGGGGCTGCACTCATCCAGGCAAGTGGGGAGCATTCCATCACACTCCTGAGTTGTGCCTTGTAGATGGTGGACAGGCTTTGAGGAGCCGGGGGTGAGTTACTCGCTGCAGTATTCCTATCTTCTGACTTGTTCTTATAGCCACTGTATTTAAAATTATGAGAGGCACAGATAGGGTGGATAGTCAGAATCTTTATCACAGGGTGGAAATGTCAAATACTCGGCTGTAGGTTTAAGGTGAGGGGGTAAGTTGAAAGGAGATGTGGAAGCAGATTTTTAATGCTGATTGTTGTAGGTGTCTGGAACACGCTGCCAGGGAAGGTGGTAGAAGCAGACATGATAACAATATTTAAGAGGCATTTGGACGGACACAGGCAGGAAATAGAAGGGTACAGACCATGTGAAGGCAGACGGAATTATTTTAGAATGGGATCAAAGTTGGCACAGGGATGGTGGGCCGAAGGGCCTGTTCCAGTTCTGTACTGTTCTATCTTCTATGTTTGATGTTCCACTATTAATATCACAGTAACTCCTTCAGTGGTATCCTGAGACAGAGATAATTGACCTCCACCAACTACAAACCTTTAGCCTTCTCCTAAATGTAACTCCAACCTTTAATAATCGGTGCCTTCTTTATTACTGCAGCAGGGAATATTTCCTGGCGGAAAAATTGCAGTGTAAGAGCATGGAAACTGTGCATTCCTGAAATGAACCTCTGGCATACCTCAGCACTAGATTTTTGTTTCCTTTTTCTGATTTTCATCGTGAGCAAAATGGATTGGCTTCAGCGAAAAATAAGTTGGCATCAATTGTGAAAAACCGCAACTTTAGAATAGCATGAACAAGATGGAGTAGGGTGTGGATTTTATTTTACTGAACTGCAGACTGTGTATCAATTACACCATAAGTACATACATATCAAAGAAAGCAGCAGCTAACTCCATTCATGGAAATCACACATAAAGAAAGAAACATTAAACTAAATTATATTACCCATCATTATCTCCTTCACAGTGGCCCCTGTGATAGAGTGCTGAGCTCCCATCTTAACTGATGTGTTCATTGACTTGGCAAATATAATGAACTTTAATGCACAAGTTGAATCTGTTAAGGAGATCCAGACCGAATCAGGTTACCAAGATGAATTGGAGACAGCCACGTTGGGCAATTGATGGAAACCCTGTGTATGTACCAAGCTAAGCATTTCTCTATAAAAGAAGATACAATTGGATGTTTAGTGACGTACAAGCTTTAGTTATCTGTTCACTGTAACTATCACCATCTTCATATCACTGTTCCCCTAATGATCAGTTCAATCCCAGAGATGGACATACTTGATGTATAATTTGGATTTAAGGTTTCCAGCATTCCTTAATTTACTCATATTTGATGCAATTGGTAAATATGTTTTGAAAAGAAAACTGTGTTCAACAAACTGTTTTGTTGCTGTAATTTCTGCATCTCCTATGTGATAAAATTCAGAATGGAGACTGATTTGTGGGTCTATAAAGCCAATGATACATTTATCCTCTTGCTGATTTAACCTTCAGTTGCACAGTGAAAGTTTCATCTCAATTTATTTCTCTTGAATATTTAAATGGAGATTTTTTTTTAAGTGGGATAAATCAATCGCGTATAAACTTACAAAGAGCTTACTTTTAGCAATGTTTTGCACAGATCCCAAGTGAGATTCCACAATTTATCACAGTTCCAGACTTTTCCTCAAATCATTAAGCTCCCTGTAAGGACGGATAAACTGGTTTCCCTCCGATATTCACCTGTCCCCTCAGCTTGTCACAAGGAAATTAATCTAAGCACAGACCCCTTCCCGTGTGGAAGTCTTTCTTCCAGATCCAAAGTCATGTTTAAAACAGAACTAATTTAACAAGGCTTTCTTGATTTCACAGAGAGTGAGTTTATTCATTCCTCAATGTGAGAGTTAGAAATACAACATACAAAAACATAGAATAAAAGGAACTAGTGAGTCCAAAGTAAAAACTTAAAAAAAAGATATGAGTACCAGGGTGGCTCAGTGGCTCAGTCTTTAGCACTGCTGCCTCACAGCACCAGGGACCCAGGTTTGATTCCACCCTCGGGCGACTATCTGTATGGAGTTTGCACATTCTCTCTGTGTCTGCGTGTGTTTCCTCCAGGTTCTCCGGTTTTCTCCCACAGTCCAAAGGTGTGCAGGCTAGGTGGATTGGCCATGCTAAATTGTCCATAGTGTTCAGGGATGCGTAGATCAGGTGGGTTATAGAGGGATGGGTCTGGGTGGGATGCGCTGTGAGTCAGTGTGGACTTGTTGGGCCGAAGGTCCAGTTTCCACACTGTAGGGATTCTCTGATTCTTCTTCTAAAACTCTCCAAATTGTCTCAAAGAGCAGACAGTTGAACATTGTGGCTGTTGAAGTGAAGGTTACTGGTAGTGTTAACTTTGGTAGTTATACAGTTGATTTCAAGATTCCTAGTTTATTTTTTGCTTGGGAGAGATTCCGTTATAGAGTCATAGAGTCATACAGCATGGAAACAGACCATTCAGACCAACCAGTTCATACCAACCATAATCACAAACTAAACTAGTCTCACCTGCCTGCACTTGGCCCATTTCCCTCCAAATATTTCTTATTCATGTGCTTATCTAAATGTCTTTTAAATGTTGTAACTATACATGCGTTCACCACTTTCTCTGGAAGTTCATTCCACACATGAGTCACCCTCTCTAAAAATATGTCCGTCATGTCTTTTTAAGTCTTTCCTCTCAGCTTAAGAATATATCCTCTAGTCTTGAAATTCGCTCACTTTAAAGAAAAGACACTCAACACTCACCTTATCTATACACTTCATGACTTTATAAACCTCTAGCAGGTCACCTCTCCACCTCCTACACTCCAGTGAAAAAAGGTCCCAGCCTACCTAGCCTCGCCTTATAACTCAAACTCTTCATTCCTAGCAATGTCCTGGTAAATCTCTTCTGAACCTTCTCCAGCTTAACAATAACAGGGAGGCCAGAACTGGACACAATTATTCTGATTATTGTTATTCTGATTCTTTATAACAGTGATTGAATTCCAGCATTCAGGGAATGCTTTTGTTATTCCATTTCTTTTTGTCATGCTTGCTAGCTAGCCGACTTGTAGCGCCGTATTTGAAAACTCTATGTGAAGCACAGGGGTGACTAGGAGATAGTTATTGGACTGTGACCTTCACAACAAGCTAATGCTTAAACCATAGGTACCTTGGCCCACTGACACACAGAAGAATCTCTGTCCTGTGGTACATCCAATAGAGTTGAAACTGGCTTTTTATATCATCCTTGCATTTTTACAAAAGGAAAAACATGAAATGTGCTCACAATCTGGGACATAGTCCACAGAGATAGTAGGAACTGCAGATGCTAGAGAATCTGAGATAACAAGGTGTAGAGCTGGATGAACACAGCAGGCCAAGTAACATCAGAGGAGCAGGAA
>NC_063344.1:7167961-7208736 GCF_021869965.1 Rhincodon typus
TGCTGCTTGGCCTGCTGTGTTCATCCAGCCCTGCACCTTGTTGTCTCACAACTACTTTTGTGTTCAGTTCGCCTCATGATAAATGATAACATTCTACTTGCTTTCCTACTTATGCTATACCTCAATACATGCCTTTTGTGATTCAGACAATAGGAGAGCCGGATCACTGTGCATCTCAGGGTTCCGCAACCTCTAACCAGTCCGATTTAACGCAGTTAGGTTTTGGGCTCTGAAGAAGAGTCACTGGACCCAAGTGTTAATCCTGCTTTCTCTCCACAGATGCTGCCAGACCTGCTGAGTTTTTCCAGCAATTTCCATTTTTGTTTCTGATTTCCAGCATCTGCAGTTCTCTCCTTTCTTTAGCTTTAAAGCTTCGTTTTTGGAAAACTTCACATTTTTCAACATTATACTCCATTTCTCACTCATTGCCTGCACATTTAACCTATTTATGTTTTTTTTTGTAATCTCCTTACGCCCTCTTCACAACTTATCTCCCTGCCTACCTTTGTACTCTCAGCAATATTGGCAACTATATCTTCTGTCACCTCTTCCAAGTCATTTATATAAATTGTAAACAGTTGATGTTTCAGTATCAATCCCTGTGGCACATCTTACCAACTTGAAAAACATCTATTAACACCTACTCTCTGTTTCCTGTTAGCCAGTCAGCTTTCTATCTTTGCCAACATGCTGGCCCCTACACCAGAACTTTTATTCTCCACAATAGCCTTTAATGTGACATCTTATCAAATGTCTCTGGACATTTAAGTACAGTATAGCCATTGATTCCTTTTCTTCTTTATCCACAGCATGTGTTACCTCCTCAAAGAACTCCAATAGACTGATCAAACATGTTTTCCCTTTCACAAAACCATGTTGGCTCTGCCTGATTAACTTAAACTTATCCAAATGCTGCCAATAACATCTTTAATTAAAGCTTCTACCATTCTCCCAATGACAGATGATAAACTAACGGCCAAGTTTCCTACTTTGTATCTCCTTCATTTTTAAATAGACAATTATATTCACCACCAACCAATCTAATGGAATTGATTCTTTATTAAGGAGATTTTGGGAAATTCAAACCTATGCATTGACTATCTGATTAGCTACTTCTTTTAAGACCCTAGGATGATGTCTATTAGGTCACAGCTATCTGTAAGCTGCAATAATTTACTGAGTCTCACTTCTCTGATGATTGTGACTTTTTTCAGTTCCTCCCATTTCCTGATTTATGATTACTTCTGGGATATTACTGGCATTCCCCATAGTGAAGCCACATGCCTGTTTGATGTTGAAAATTCCTGTTCAATTCATCGTCCATTTATTAATGTTTCCAATATTAATTCTGCTGAATTATTTTCTAGAGACCAATACTTGCTTTGTTAAAGATAACAAGGTGTAGAGCTGGATGAACACAGCAGGCCAAGCAGCATCAGAGGAGCAGGAAAACTGGCGTTTTGGGTCTAGACCTTCTTCAGAAAGGGTCCAGACCCGAAACGTCAGCTTTCCTGCTCCTCTGATGTTGCTTGGCCTGCTGTGTTCATCCAGTTCTACAACTTGTTATCTCAGATTCTCCAGCATCAGCAGTTCCTACTATCTCTCGCTTTGTTAACTTGTTTCTTCTTTAAATGTTAATAGAAAATCCTCCTATCTATTTTTATGTTCTATGTTAGCTTTCTGTCATACTGTAATTAATCTCTCTATTAATGTTTTGGTCATTTTGCTACTTGTCTTTGCAAATTATACATTCTTTTTCTTTTTGTTTGATACTCGCTTTAATATTTCTAGCTATTCACAGATGGCGGCCCATTCTTTGGAATGTTTGTTATTCATTGGAATGTATCTATTTTGCATATTATGAAGCATTCTCTGAAATGTCTGCCATTGACTCTACATTGGCCTATCCTTTAACCTAATTTGCCAATTAATTTTAGCCAGTTCCGTTCTCATGTTGTTTTAACTGAATGACCATAAAACCATAAGACACAGGAGCAGGAGTAGGTCATTTGGCTTATTGAGTTTGGTCTACCATATAATGTCTTCATGATTGACTTGATGCTCACTTTATCCTCTGAAACCTTGATTCCCTTACTGATATAAAAATTCTGTCTATCTCAACCCAGAATATAATGACCAGCCCAGCCTTACCCAGCTGTGGAAAAGAATTCCACAGATTCATTACCCTTATCAAACTTGGAGTGTGTGAGTTATAGGGAGAGGCTGGATAGGCTGGGACTTTTTTCCCTGGAGCATAAGAGACTGAGGGGTGACCTTATAGAAGCTTATAACATCAGAAAGGACATGGATAAAGTAAATAGCTAAAGTCTTTTCCCCAGGGTGGGAGAGTTCAAAACTAGAGGGTATAGTTTTAAGAGGAGAAGGATTTAAAAGGGACCTGAGGGGAAACTTTTTCACACAGAGGATGTTGCTTATATGGAATGAGCTGCCAGAAGAAGAGTAGACACAGGTACAATTATAACATTTAAAAGATATTTAGACAGGTACATGTCTAAGAAAGGTTTAGACGGATATGGGCCGAACACAGGCAAATGGGGCTACAAAGACAGAAATTGCAGGAAAAACTCAGCAGGTCAAGCAGCATCTCTGAAGAGGAAGCAGAATTAACATTTCGGATATAGTGACCCTTCTTCAGAACTAATGGTAGCTAGGGGAAAGTTTGGTATTTATGCAGAGAATAGAGTGGGGGAGCTGGGAGGAGTAAACGATAGGTGGAAATGGAGCCCAAAGAGAGAACAGCAGTTGGTCAGACAAAGGAATGGGTAAGGTCAGCCTGGGAGAATGAACAATGGCTAATGTGGACAATTAGTAACTCACAATTGGTTGTGTGTTGTAGCAGCCCACATGATGACAAGGCCTGGTGCATGGTGTTTGGAGTAAGGGCGTGGGAGAAGGTGCTCAGGCCCTAAAATTGTTGAACTTGATATTGAGCCTGGAGACGAGTGGGATTATGGGACTAGTTCAGTTTAGGAAACTAGGTCAGCATGGACAAATTGAACTAAAGGGCCTGTTTCTGTGCTGTATGATGTTATGGCTACGACTCTGGAAAAGCAAAATAACCTCCTCATCTCGGTTTTAAATGTGTGATACCTTATGCTGACATTATGCCCTCTCTTGATTTTATTACTGTCACTGATGCTTCAGACTGCCTGACATAGCATGGGGCGTCACTTCCTGTAGAGGTATGTTATAATTGATAGTAGGTCCATAAAGATATAAGCCATTATATCAAAACACTGCAGTCTGAAACAAATAATATATATCCTTGTTGAACCCAATCCTTCTTTCACAATAATTTATTGTGGAAGACTTTTTTCCAAACACATCAGATCATATGGGCATGGTGAACTTCAAAAAATCAGGTGCATTGAAGTGCATGCCTGGGAAGGAAACAGCTGAATTTTCCTCCACGTAGGTTAAAGGTAGCTTCAATCTGCTTGAGTTTCCAAATTTTATTCCACCAAAGTAATCCAGTCTCCCCTTAAATCTTTCTCATCTGTGTTTTTGGCTTAACAAAATATCCTCTAATGTATGTCCGATGGATTTCAAAGAACGTCCTTAAACACAAATATAAATGGCAATGCCACCACATTTTGCTCCTTGTTACATTTCTTCACAGGACTACAGGCCCTTTGTAGAAACAGGGAGATGTAAAGTTGCCTGTAAACTGCTGCAACCTTATTCAACATGGAACTGAGTCCTGGGAAATGAAAAGTTAATACAGGCTTCCAAACATTGAATAAAGGCTTTTAAGCAATTTTGTCTTAAAGTAATTATCCTTGGTTCAGTTCCAAAGAAGAAGCACTTAGTGAGTAGTAAATAGGTTAAGACCCCTGAAAGTTAAATGTGTCCCTTTGGTAAGGCTCGAAGGTAAAGGCTGTAAAATTGGAGTCAACCCCTGTGGAGATCCATGCCTCACTCCTGATTTAATGAGACCTTTGACACAACAAGGGACGAGGCTTTCTGCTACACGTGCCACTTAGAATCGAAGTTTATCTTTGGTAGAAATACCATCTTTCATACGCTATACATTGGAACAATTTTACTCCATCTATGCTTCTGAAAGAACTTCTAATGTTCGGGTATATTTAACAGTATGAAGTATCTTTCAAGGACAGGGTATGGAAGTTTCAAAGCTCACTTTTAGTTATACGTACCCATTACAGGCAAAATTAGCAGCTCCATTTAATCGCGTATTATTTGTGTGCAAGAAAGATGAGAGGAAGTCAACTCAGATAATGTCAGGTTTGCTGCAGTTCTCCAGCAAGGCTCAGCATAAGAGATGAAGAACAGCACCTCATTTTCCACTTGGGGACCCTGCAGCCTTCAGGACTTAATATTAAGTTCAATAATTTTAGAACTTGAACACTTTCTTCCATGTTCTTCACCCCACCCTCACAGTCATGACATGGACTGCTTTCAGCACAGCCCTGTTTCAGCACATCTTCACCTACTTATCAGCTTTCCTCCTCTATGGTTTACTGTCCACTATACCGTTTGTCTGCATAATTTTCTTTCTCTGGAGTCCATCTCCATCTACATGCTCACACCTTCCACCCTGCCCATCCCACCCAGCCATCATCAGCATATATACCTCCTTTTTCAAACTACTGCCAGTTCTGAAGAAGGTTTACTGCCCTTGAAACATTAATTGTGATTTCTCTCCACAAATGCTGCTAGATTGCTGAGTTTCCCCAGCATTTTCTGTTTTCGTTTCAGACAATGTCACTCAAGTTACTGTTGTTTTGGTTGGAACCCAAAATAATTTAAAACAGTTAACCCCATCACATAGAGATTCCTCAACTCAGCACCTGAGAAACTAATGGCTACATTGAAGGGAGGTAGGGGATTGACTCAATGGTGATACCAGGCACAAAGAGACCCCCTTATGTCTTGTTTATCAGACACACAGCATTGAACTATTTGAGACTCATAGTTGTTGAACTCTCAGAAGAAATACTGTTAATCTCCCTGATGCATAATCCCAGGCTGCACTCAATGCTGTTTGTCACAATTAACATTTGCTGCTCATTTTCAAAGAAATCAGAGAATTCCTACAGTGAGGAAACAGGCCCTTTGGCCCAGCAGGTCCACACCGACCCTCAGAGAATCCAGACCCATCCCCCTATAACCCACCTAATCTACACATCCCTGAACACTACGGGCAATTTAGCATGGCCAATCCACCTAACCTGCACATCTTTGGGCTGTGGGAAGAAACCAGAGCACCTGGAGGAAACCCACATAAACACAGAGAGAATGTGCAAACTCCACACAGACAGTTGCCCGAGGGTGGAATCGAACCCGGGTCCCTGGCGCTGTGAGGCAGCAGTACTAACCACTGAGCCACTGTGCCGCTCCATGGAAGCAAATCTGTCCATTTGTGAAGTGCTACTCAAGTGCAACTGGACAACATGGATTATGCTTATGTGTGACAACCAAACAATTGTGTGTCTAACTTTAAACTTAGGGTTAGTTTGACAAACAAAATTCTGTAGCATGCTTTCATGGGTGATGTGTGGTTGTGTAGTAGGCACGTCACTGGACTAGTAACCCTAAACTCCAGGACAATATTTCGGGGGCATAGGTTCAGCTCCCACCATGCCAGAAAGTGAAGCTTGAACTCAATAAATAAAGAAAGCTGGCGTTATGGCAGATGTGTAACTGCTGTCACTTATCATAAAAGCCCATCTGGTTCACTCTTGTGCTTAGAGAAGGAAAAATCTGCTGTCTTTACCTAGTCTTGCCTACACATGGCTCCAGATGCACAGCAATGTGGCTGACTCACTAGAACTAGAGGACATAGCCTCAAAATAAAAGAAAGCAGGTTTGGACTGAGTTGAGGAGGAAGTCCTTCCCCCAAAGGGTTGTGAATCTGTGGAATTGCCTGCCCAGTGAGGCTGTCTCATTGAACGCTTTTAAGGCAAAGACTGACAGATTTTTGAACAGTAAAGGAATCAAAGTTGACGGTGAGCCGGAAGTTACATGGAGCTGAGTCCACAAAAAGATCAGCAATGATCTTATTGAATGGTGGAGCAGGCTCAATGGGCCAGATGGCCTACTCCTGCTCCTGGTTCTTATGCTCTTACATTCTCACATTTGCCTGGATGGTTCAACTGGCAATGCCCACATCCAATGAATGAATAAAAAAAATTTCTTAGACCCATGCAGTACTGTAGTAAGGCGTGGGGTGGGTAAAATGGGGCAGAGGACAAGGGTATCCCTGTTTAAATCAGTTGTCAGGGATGGCTCTATAATGTGTTTCCAACAATGTTCAAGTGGAAGGTAGGTCTGCAAAGAAGATGTTTTTGCATCTATCTGGGGACAATGGAAGCAATAGACCCACCGTTATTCCCATGTTTTTCAGTGACATATTATCATCTATTTCTTTCCAGAATTGATTGCAGCTAATGGTACAGGATAACTTGAATAAATCCTCATTCAGTAATCATTTGCCAAATATGAATGGCTGTCATTCACATGTCTCCACTGATGGAATAAAATTTCTCTTAAGTGTCATTGTTATCCCAGATATTTCAACACGGCAACATTCCAAGACTGAGGAATACGGATCATTCCTCATGGACAATATCAAAGACAGGAGTTAATTCCTGAAGTAATCCAGAGTCTTGGGTGTCTCATGCTATCATTGTGAATGTCGAAGTTTTGACCTGAACAATGTTTTATGCAGCTCACTAATAAAGACTATTGTAATCAGTTTTATTCTATCTGTGCTTTAGTCTTCTGTTAGATAGGGATCTCACTGCCAATGTCTGCTTTGTTGCTTATCCCTACTTGTGCTCAAACTGAGTGACTTGCTAGCTCATATCAGAGGGCAGTTAGGGGTCAACCATGTTGCCGTGGGTCTGGAGTCACTTGTACACTAGATAAGAATGGCAGGCAATGCCCCTCCCGATATTTTTTTTCCTGTTGCCCATGCGTCTGAGGTCTGCGCTCAACAAGAAGCTTCTGTATGCCACAGAACCTCGAAATGGCTACATGGGCAAGTGACTACACAGCTCAGAGTGAACACTGATGTCAGGTTTACTTTCCCAAACCATGTTAATGATCTTGTAGGGTTTTTAAGATGGTTTCCCAATTGTAGAGACTAGGTTCCGATTTTTACTCCCAGGTCAGGGTGCCCGAGATGGGACATTTCCGACTCTGCAAACTTCACCAAGCTGGAAGTGCCCCGGAATGTCAGATTTACGTTCGAGGATTGTAGAGTTCCTTGGGAGAACAGAGTACACGTCATGCCTCCATGCTCTGGTGCTACACTACAGTTCACTAAATGCACAAACACTGCCCTCACCCCTCATGTCCTGATGCACCTCAGTGCAGACACACTCACCATGCCCCAACCAGGTTAATCCCATCCCCTCCAGGCCACTCTACACCCCTGCATGATGATGGGTCACATCCCTGAATTACTGTGGGCATTTTTAACTTGCAATTTCAGAAGCTGTTTTCCTTCTTACTGCTAAATAATTCATGTAAGTTAGGTCATGCTCCGGAAAGCGAGACACACATAGACTGTCAGACATCTGGATGTGGAGACTAGGAATGCTGCAGCAAGTGGTAAGTAACATTCACGTCACACAAATGCCAGGCAATGACCATCACCAATAAGAGACAATCTAACCACTGCCCCTTGACATTCAATAGTGTTACCATCACTGAATCCCCCAAGACTTACATCCTGGGGGTTATCATTGACCAGAAACTCAACTAGACTCACCACATAAATACAGTGGCTATAACAGCAGGTCAGAGGCTGGGAATATTCCAGTGGGTAACTCATCTCCTGACTCCCCAAAGCCTGGCCACCATCTATAAGGCAGAAGTCAGGAATGTGATGGAATACTCCCCAGTTGCCTAGACGGGTGGACCTCCAGAAACTGATTTTTATAGCTTTTATAAACTTATTCTTCTAGACTCACCTCATATTTCTTGCTTGTGTGTATGTGTATTGCATTACTAATTCTTCTCATATTTAGTGGTTAATAAAGTCACTCTTTGTTATTTCAAAATAGCCTTCCTGAATTGGTTCCTTTTTAAACTGAAGTTCATTTGGCTTCCAGGAGAAATGATATCCACCAGGGAAAGGGATCTTTTGTCAAAATTAACCTTGTTGCAACCAACTGAGGTCATGGGTGAGTAAAGGAGGAGAGCCAGTTCATCCCTCATTACCTTTAAGCTCAATAGTGGAGTCATTAAAAAGTTTGGGAACCTCACTTGGATTCTGGCTGTAACACCTCTCTATCGATCCCCATTGCCCCTCATACCTCCTTTGCCCATTAATGGCCTGGTACCCACTATTCTGGCCCTTATTATAACCTCTGTCCTTGTAGCTACAATCTTGGCCCTTTATGGTTTCTATTTAATGACCCCACATCACCATTTATCCTCATCCTTTCATACCGATTCAATTCAGAATTGCCACACTCTCAGGACCCATACTGACACCAAATAAAGTAACGCACCTATTCCTAATGACATAATTTAAATAAACACCCTTACTGATAACATTGCGGATCTAATCTCTTATAAAAACAAACACTTGCATTTTAAATTGTTCGACAGTATTGACTGGTCTTTTATGGCTCCAGCACTTGCAATAGGTTTTGTACTTTCTACACATGATCTTGTCTACTTTTACAATTATAAGTAGTACCTGGCCTCTATCAGGTCACCTGATCTGCCTCACCTCTCCAAAGTGTCCTGGGACCCTATGCCCACAGATCTCCAAACAACTATCCTATCTGAAATAAAGGAATTCACTGGATCAGCTTTTCTTTAACCTGGTCTGCCAGGCACACTTTGGGTTGTAGACTATGGGAAAGGTGATTTAGATAGAGAAATTTGACCAATTACATGACCAGACCTCAACACAAAGTGCACATTCATGGAGCCCAGCCTGTAATCAAATCCAAACACACAAAAATCAGAAATGATACATTTTTGGGGCTAGCGTTCCAATTACGAGAGATCCTAGACACTTTTGGCAGGACTGAAAGGTTTTGTCTAGCTTTCATCCAGATTTTATGAATTGAATTTAAATTACACCAGCTGCTATGCTGGGATTTGAACCTACATCTCCAGAGCATTAGCCCAGGCCTCAGGATGACTGGTGAGGCATAGTTTTGCAGCTGGCTTGCAAATGCCATTTCTAAGGACTGAAACCAAATATGATGATCAATAAATTATTCCTTTGATCAATCAAAAGGTTCTTCAATCTCTGTGCTGAGGAGATGTTTGTACAATTTAGGTTAGGCAATGGCCTAGTGGTATTGTCATAAAGTTATAGAGTCATACAACACAGAAACAGACCCTTCGGCCGAACTCATTCATGCTGACCAGGTATCCTAAACTGAACTCAGCCCATTTGCCTACATTTGGCCCATATCCCTCTTAAAAGTAGTCATTCTACCTGCCTCAACAACTTTCTCTGGCAGTTCACTCCTTGCACGCACCATCTTTTATGTCAAATAGTTGCCCTCAGGTCCCTTTTAAATTTTTTCTCTCTCACCTTAAACCTATGCTTTCTAGTTTTTGACTCCCCTACCCTGGGAAAAGACCTTGGCTATTCACTTTAACTATGGCCCTCATGATTTTATAAATCTCCATTATGTCACCCCTCAGCCTCTTACATTCCAGGGAAAAAAAGTCACAGCATAACTCAAACCCTCCAATCTTGCCAACATCCTGGTAAATATTTTCTGCGCCCTTTCCAGTTTAACAACATCCTTCCTATAACAGGACCAACCAGAATTGTATGCCGTATTCTAACAGTGACCTCACCAATGTCTTGTACAACTGCAACATGGTGTCCCAACTTCTAACCCCAATGCTCTGACTAATGAAGGTAAGCCTGCCAAACACTTTCTTCATTGCTACGTCTATTTGCGATGCCTCTTCCAAGGAACTATGTACATAAAACCCTCAGTTTCCACCAATCCTTTCAGCACAGGTGGCCAGTCCATATAAGAACCCTCTGCCACCACCCTCTGTCTCCTACTATCAAGGCAATTTTGCATCCAATTGGCTAGATCTGCCAGGATCCCATGTGACCTAACCTTACACCAGACGACCATGCTGAACGTTATCAAAGGCCTTGCTTAGGTCCATATAGACAAAGTCCACTGCTCTGCCATCACCTATCTTCTTGGTCACCTCTTCAAAAAAACTCAATCAAATTTATGAGACATGATTTCCCTCTATAAAGCCACACTGACTATCTTGCCTCTCAAAATGCATGGAGATCCTGTCTCTCAGAATCCCCTCCAACAACTTATGAATGACTGACGCTAGGCTTGCTGGCCTGTAGTTTCCTGGCTTTTTCTTGCAGTCTTTCTTAAATAATGGCACATCACGGACCTTATTCTGGGGAGTGAAGCCAGATAAGGGGTTGATGTGGCATTGGGGGAGTATTTTAGTGATAGTGACCACAATGCAGTATGATTTAACTTTATTATAGAGAAGATAAAAAGACGATCTATGAGAAAAGGTTTCTGAGGTACGACTTCCATTCTTAAAGCCATGCTGACTATCACTGATGAGTTCTTGGCTTTCCAAATGTATTTAAATCCTGTTCTCAGAATCCTTTCCAATAACTTACCCATCACTGAAGTCATGTTCACCAGCCTGATGTTCCCTATCTTTTCCTTACTGCCTTTCTTAAGTAATAGCCCACATTAGCCACCCTCTATTCTTCTAGCACCTCAACTGTGGCAGTCAATGATACACATATCTCTGCAAGGTGTCCCGCAATCTCTTTCCTACCTTTCCACAACACTAGGCTATTAATCTAGAAACTCAAGTAATATTCTGAGGACCTGGGTTCAAATCCCACCACAGTAGATGATGGATTTGAATCTAATAAAAAGCTAGAATTAAGAGTCTAATGATGACCACAAATCTGTTGCCAATTGTCAGGAAAAATCGACCCGGTTCACTAATGTCCTTTGGAAAGGAAACTGATGTCCTTGCTTGGTCTGGTTTACTTGTGACTCCAGACCCATAGCAATATAGTTGACTCTCAATAGCCCTCTGGGCAATGAATGCTGGTCTAGTCAATGGTGCCTACATTGTGTGAATGAATAAATGTCATTATACTATTAAATAAAGTTAGAGTATATTTATGTGATGTGAAGGAATTGTCTATTTTGTTATGAAGAGTCCTCATGCAAGGTTCTCCAACATGTTATAATTCCAGATGGGTACCCAATTGCCAGGAAGGAATGGGTGAACTGAATCACTTTCCTAATTCAAGTGCTCCCCTGGTTGGTCACAGCAAGGTTAACTTAAAAATATTTGACATCAGCCATGACTAACCCAGTCCTGATGAAAGATCTAGACCCGAAACATCGACCCTCCTGCTCCTCTGATGCTGCCTGACCTGCTGTGTTTCTCCAGCTCCACACCGCATCGACTCTGACTCCATCATCTGCAGTTCTTGCTATCTTCGAGTGACTTAAAAGTAGCTTTCTCATGCCTTTCTCCCAGATCAAATGACTTAATGTTTTACGAGGAGCCAATTTAACCAGGTTTTCTTGAATTAATGAGCAAGTGAGTTTACAAGTTAACAAACACAAGAAGAAATCAAAACCCGACACACATGCACACACTTTAACAATAAGGGGTGAGTCCAAAAACAGACGAAAGTTAAAAGATATACAAGTTAGTCTGTGGTACCGGCGGTACAGATGTTGCAGACAAGCCGTTGATTTTGTGATGCTTGGCTTTCCAGGTCAGCTGAAAGACCCTTGTCTAGTTTCCTGTCGACTACAGTTTCACTTGCTTTCCGGCTTTTAACAAAGACACAGAATTCTCTCTTTTTACCTGCAGCGCAGAATATTGAAGGGTTTTATCCTCACAGTACATCCCTTCACTCACTGGCACACACAGACCAGGGTTGAAATTACCTTTTAACTCCTGGTCTTGTGTATTATTCAAATGTGAAAAACACAAACACGTCTGTGGCTTGGGACATAATCCACACGAGATAGCTTTCTTTTGAAGCAGTATGGAGTTGGGTAAGTCAGGATCTCTTCATGTCTGTACCCAGAGGAGATTACAATCTGGTTTGTTGCAACTTGTCTCGCTCCCTTTGAACACAGAACGTAGAAAGCTATACCAGAAAATCTAACGCTGTTTAAAATATTTACTAAGCCAACCATCATAAACAAAGAACTCACACATTGCAATGCACTGAATTTTATTTAAATAAATTAGGTATTTGAGAATGTCATATCTTAAAATGCTCCAAAACTTTGAGCCATCTATGTTCTGAACCACAATAGAGGTTTGATGAATGCAGACTTAGAATGCGAGCTTACATTTCAATCTGCGTTCTGCCAAATCTCCAGGTTTTAGCCTCAATCGATGCAGTGTTTTCAATGTGTTTAGTCATTGGTTCATGCAGGGATAATTCCCATGCATGGCTGAATAAAGACAAAATACTGTAGATACTGGAAATGTGGAAAATAAAACAATGCTGGAGAAGCTCAACAGGTCTGCCAACATCTATGGTGAGAGAAACAGAGTTAGTGTTTTGAGTCTGGTTTGACTCTTCTTCAGAATACCTAAGTACAGTCAGTGGCTCACTCTGGTATCAGGTTTGTCAATTTGATTAGACTTACTCCTGGAGGTTTTATTCGATGATGTCCTGCATTTAACAGGCCTGATTAAAACAGAATCGTTTTTCCACATTTCCAATATTTCTAAAATGGCTTCTTCAGAAAAGTGTCATTATCATGACTCCTCATCCGTGCAAGACAACATCAATAAACCACCAGCCGCACTTTACCATCATGTCTGCTCTCAGACCAACGCAGGCACCACTTCAGCCCTTCAAAATTTCAGCTTGGCGCTGCCAATAATGTGCATGCCTCTGCCAGTTCACCGCTTGCGTGGGGACACAAACCAGATGGAATTCAGCTCTGTATGCATATTCATCAGATGCTGAGAATGCTCACCCTGGGTCACCAAACTGTCTATGGAGACAGCCAGATCATGCAAGTTGGAGCCAACACGTCCCTGTTAACGTGAACCCTTTAATCGTTTTTATCGAGTGTCTCTAACAATCCTGACTGATGTCCCTGAGCCTAATGGAAATCATTATTGGCCAAGAGCAAAGTCTCATTTTGTACCTGGGGCTGAGCAAATGCCTGATCTCTGGCACCTTCTGAATACAGAGCGTGGTTGGTTGTTCTTACCCTTGCAGAGTGCAGAATGTCATGGAGATTCTCCCTGTACATTTTGGGATTCTTTCTCTTTGGGAAATAATACTGATCCAGGGAGCAATCTGGTTGTGTCTGATGGTGAAGCCTCCTGTAGTGTCAGCTGGAAAACGTTTGCCATCCTTTGCACCACACCTGACCACCAACATCTCCAGATCCCTGTCTACGAAGAGGGAAAATGAACTTTCCTTTTATCTGGGCCATGAATCTGGCAATAATGACTGAGCGCTCCAATGTGCATACCAATTCCTGACTCGTAGTCTCTGAAATGGTGAGCGTATCGGTTGAGAACACCAGAGAACTTTTACCTCCCGGTCTGCATGATTTCCTGAACAAGGTGTCCCCGGTTGCATAATAAATGAGGTGAAGAGCAGAGAATGTCTGAGAAAAGCCATTCTCAGCCATGTTGAATGGGGCACCATGAATCTCACTCACCTTGACTGAAAATGAGAAAGTTCTACACTCAGTCATTGAACACACTGAAGATAACAGTGCATAAACTTCTGGTCAGAATTCATGAATATGGGGAAAAGTTGAGGTGAGGAGATAGATCTTGTTGAATGGTAGAGCAGTCTTGAAGGAAAAAAAGGGCCTCTTCTAGCTGCTCTGGGTTTGATCCTTATGTGATTTTTTTCAGTTGATTCAGAGAGTGCTTGTTGCCCATCCCTAACTATAAAGCATCAGTCACGTGACTTTGGGTCTGGAGTCACATGTAGGCCTGACCAGGTAAAGACAGGAGATTGCCTTCTCTAAAGGGTATTAGTGACCCAGATAAGGCTTTTCCCCAACAGCTCATGATGGTTTTAGACTCGTAATTCCAGGGTGTTTTTTGATTAAACTCAAATTCCACCATCTGCCATGGCAGGGTTTGAACTTGGGTTCCTAGAACATTTCCCGGGACTCTGCATTAATCATAGTTTAGTGATATTCGGCATGTCCACAATGACTTTTACCAATTTTTAGAGACGCACCACTGAAAACATTCTATCCAGATCCATCACGGCTTGGTATGGCAACTGCTCTGCCCAAGACCGCAAGAGCCGTGAAGTTATGCTCCAGCTATACAAAAGCCTGGTTTGGCCACATCTGGAGTATTGTGTCCAGTTCTGGTCACCTCATTACAGGAAAGATGTGGAAGCGTTAGAAAAGGTGCACAGGAGATTTACCAGGATGTTGCCTGGAACGGAGGGAAGGTCTTATGAGGAAAGGTTGAGAGAGCTAGGGCTTTTCTCTTTAGAATGACGAAGGATGAGAGGTGACTTGATAGAGGTGTACAAAATGATCAGAGGTATAGATAGAGTAGACAGCCAGAGGCTTTTTCCTAGGGTGCAGGTAGCTTTTACGAGGGGACATAGTTTTAAAGTGAAAGGAGGTAGATATCGGGGAGATATCAGAGGTAGGTTCTTTACTCAGAGACTGGTAGGGGTGTGGAATGCGTTGCTGGAGAGGGTAGTGGAGTCGGCCTCATTAGGGGCATTCAAGTGGCTATTAGATAGGTATATGGATGATAGTATAAGGTGGCGGTGGAGGTTAGATAGACCTTAGGTTTAGGGTAAAAGTTCGGCACAACATCGTGGGCCGAAGGGCCTGTACTGTGCTGTACTGTTCTATGTCCTATGTTCGATGTTCTATGTTCTAAATTACAGAGAACTGCGAACACAGCCCAGTCCGTCACACAAACCAGCCTTCCATCCATTTTCTGAAGAAGGGTCTAGTACCGAAACGTCAGCTTTCCTGCTCCTCTAATGCTGCTTGGCCTGCTGTGTTCATCCAGCTCTACACCTTGTTATCTCTTCCATCCATTGACTCCATTTATACTTCCCGTTCCCTCAGGAAGGCAGCCAACATAATCAAAGACCCCTCCCATCTTGGTTATACTCTCTTCCAGCCTCTTCCATCGGACAGAAGATACAAAAGTTTGAGAACGTGTTCCAACAGATTCGAGAACAGCTTCCTCCCCTCTGTTATTAGCCTTATGAATGGACCTCTCATAAATTAAAGTCGTTCTTTCTCTGCACCTCCTTTGTAGCTGTAACACTATATTCTGCATTCTGTTCTATTCCCTAATGTACTTACGTGAAGTATGGTTTTCCTGGATAGCATGCAAAACAATACTTTTCACTGTTTTTCAGTACACGGGACAGCAATAAATCAAATCAAATATTGCTTCTAGGTTGTCGCCTCCCACTTAGAACATGAAGTCGAGACTTAACAAATCACAAGGGAGAACAAATAAATTTTTTTTTGTTTCTCTATGGGATAGTAGATATATAGAACATTCTGTGAAAAGTAGGGTCAGAGGTACTTATGATAAGCACCAATTTCAATTCACTGTGGAACTCGATGTTTCCTTTGCAGCTGGGAATATGAAAATGTCATCTGTAAAATGCACCTGGTTTGGGCTATATAATGGAGGCGGTAAAGTCAGATTAATATCCTGAAGTTTTGTTGCATTACTTTAGGGGTTGAGGAAAGAAATTACTGAGTTTTATATCCTTGCAATTTCCATATGACTTCCCCAAGGAGATTACATAAGTTAGGTAGAATTCATAGCCGCACAGATTATGTATGTTCTTTTCTGAAGGATTCAAATCAATACTTCAATTCATCTTTTCCCGTTCCATGATTGCAACAAATTGGCAGTTAGCTAAATATATCAAATTAAAAGAGCTGTGACCTGAACTGGTCAGTATCATATTGTTGTTTGTGGGACCTTGCTGTGTATGCATTAGCTGCTGTATTTCCTATTTTACAACTTCAGAAAATGCATCAGTAGTCACAAAGTGCTTTCAGGCATCCTGAGGTCAGGCCTCACCCAATACAAGTGCGAGTTCTTCCTGTTACAGAGTCATACAGAACAGAAGAAGTCGTTTGACCCATCAAGTCTGCGCTGATCTATCTATACTAATTTCAATTTCCCGCAGTTGGCCCATAGCCTTGAGTGTTGTGACATTTCAAACGTCCATTCACGTACCTTTCAAAAATTTTTAAGTTTCCCACATTTACCACCATCCCAGTTAGTGTGTTCCATTGCCCTCTAAGTGAAAATTCTTTTCCTCAAACCCGTTTAAACCTCCTGCCCATCACCTTAAAATGTTACACCCACCCACCACCCAGTTATTGACTCTTCAACTAAGGGGAACAACTTCTTTCTAACCTGTCTGTTCATGCCCTTCATAATCTTATACACCTTAATTAGGTTCCCCTTCAGCCTTCTCCACTCTAACGAGTCCAGTCTCTCTTCATAACTAAACTGCTCCATCCCTATTGAATCATCTTTGCACCCCTTCCAGTGCGAATACATCCTTTCTCTAGTGCAGTGACCAAAACTGCACACAAAACTCCAGCTATGTCCGAACCAAAGTTATGTGTAACTCCAATGTAACGTCCCTCTCTTATAACCTATCCCATGAGCAATGAAGACAAGTATCCCACATGCATTTTTAACCACCTTATTAATTTGTCCTACCATCTTCAGGAACCTGTGGACAAGATTCCTCTGAGCTTGCTAATACCCTACCATTCATTTGTGTACTCCCTTGTCTTGTAACATTTCTGCAAAGCACGTCACACTTGGGCGGCATGGTGGCTCAGTGGTTAACACTGCTGCCTCACAGCGCCAGGGACCTAGGCTCAATTCCAACCTTGGGTGACTGTGTGGAGTTCTCCCTGTGTCTGTGTGGGTTTCAGCCAGGTGCTCTGGTTCCTCCCATAGTCCAAAGATGTGCAAGTTAGGTGGATTGACCATGCTAAATTGCCCATAGTGTCCAGGGACACTACACTGTGTCCCTGTGTAGGTTAGGTGGGTTAGCCATGGGAAATGCAGGGTTACAGGGATAGCATAGAGGGTTGAGTCTGGGTGGGTTGCTCTTCAGACAGTTGATGTGTGCTTATTGGGCCAAATGGCCTGTTTCTACACTGTGGGGATTCTATGATCACAGTTATCAGGGTTAAGTTCCATCTGACCAACCCATCTATATCCTCCTGTAACCTAAAACCTTCTTCCTCACTATTAATCACTCAACCATTCTTTGTGTTATACACAAACTTGCATTACAACGTTTACAAGACATTTGGATAAGGACATGGATAGAAAAGTTTTAGAGTGATATGGGTCAAATGCAGGCAAATGGGACTAGTTTAGTTTAGGAAACCTGGTTGAGTTGGGTCAAAGGGCCTGTTTCCATGTTGTATGACTCCATGACCCAACGACTACGATTCTATGACTCTATTGCCTTGTATCTTGTCAAACCTTCTACAAGCTGATCTACAAAACTCTCCTGACAACATTTCAAAAAATGTGCCTCAGTTAGTCTACCATGGTATATGCATAACTTGCTGGCATAAAATCAAAACATAAATAGATCATATGCATAATTAATTATATGCTACCAAACCCAGCAATCCTTTAACCGTAAATTAGTGGGATTCCCTCTTTCAACGCAGTGACAATACAACAACTTCATTACCTTCATCTTTCCAGGTTTCACACAATGGAGAATTTATTTCAATCCAGTAGCAGCAATCACTGAAAGTGATGTCTCTACAGTTTTAAGAGGAAAAAAAAATGATGAATTACTCACTGAGAATGTGCTCCTTTTAATTGCAGTGCTTAGAATCGCTGGCATTAATCCCGTAAACTTAATAACAAAACTCTTTTGCACATAAACACAGTAAAGATAAATGCAAACTAGGAGTGGCTGCTGTGCCAGTGATACACAACACCATTAACTATAATCAGGGCTTCAGTTTATAGCATCTACCATCTGTGTGTGACAGGCAGACAATTCTGTACATATTAAATACATTCATGATGGTGTCACTTGCTCCAAGAATTTTGATATGTCTATCAAAAACACATGTTTGAGGATCAAAACTTGGCAGAAGGCCAAACTGTCCGTGTCTCCTTGCCTCTTCCTTGGTTAGTTCGATGACACTGTGAAGTGTAAATTATGCCAATGCCTTATTTGCTGAGTTTAAGAAGATCTATTGCTGAGATACTAAGTTTAATTCCATATTTTCTCCTGATATGAAGATGGGGTAGGCTATAGAAACACAACAAATGAGCATTGTTCTTTGTTTCATGTTGGACTATCTGAAAAATAGATGAGTGACAAAGTTTAAAGTTGAGTTATTGCAACATGTAATAAAATCTTAGCACGTTAGTGTGAAATTGTTTCCTACACTGTTTTCAGGTAGAGTCAGTGAATGGATCTGTACTCAATACAGATTGATAAAATTTCAGAGGCCTTCATAGGGAGAAATATCTTAATGTCTCCATTGGTCAAAATATGCAATTTTCAGGCACCAAGAGGATGGAAAATGGGAGAGACCTGTGAATGGCTAGTATCTGGCCCTAGAGGTAGCAGAGGATTATGGGTACCTACAGCTGGTATTACATATGCATTTTGCTGAAGCTAAGTCTTTAGCTCATTGCCTGATGATGCCTCATCCTGAGCCAATTTCTTGGCAGTGTTCGTTTGTTGTTGCCTTGTATACTCAAGGGAAGATCCCAGATCTACCTCAGCCGGAAGAAAAGTTCACCCTGCACTGTAGGTATTGTTCTGAATCATCCTCAAGCCTTCCAGTCAACTGAGTTAACTGGCACCCTACCTGCAGTCCATGTGGATTTGTTATAGTTTGGCGCTTTATGGCTTCTGCCTCAGGATATCAGCTGCGTGCTTGATGCTTATATTGTGCAGGGGCCCTCCTCCATAATGCTGGCTTGAGTTGGAGATTTGGTAGGCTCTTGCTAATGATTTGAACCTTCAAATGGAGCCTGACCAGTTCGCAGTCCAATTGGGAATAGGGCATGGAATATTACATTCAAATATTTTGACCAACAATTCAAGTTCAGCAGAATATAAATGCTAAAGCAACAACTGCGATTTCTTTATGGCATCTGCAGGTAATTAACCAAATACTGTCACTCTGTGGGTGGATACCTGGTTAAAATTTTATGTAATTAAAAACATGGCAAGCATGATTCCATAAATGTTACGTAAACTCCTATTTTAACCTTCTAATATCCATAGCATAGAGGAGTGCTATAGAGCTATAGAGTTATCCAGCATGGAAACAGACCTTTCGGTCCAACTCATCCATGCTGACCAGGTTTCTCTTTTAAATGTTGTAATTGCACCTGGCTGTACTACTTCCTCTGGCAGCTTGTTCCATATATGCATCCCCCTCCGTGTGAAAAAGTTGTCCCTCAGTTCCTTTTTAAACCTTTCCCCTCTCACCTTCAACCTATGCCCTCTAGTTTTGGTCTCCCAATCCTGGCTAAAAGACCTTGGCTATTCACCTTCCAAGTCCCTCATGATTTTGTAAGCCTTGAGGAAGTTTCCCCTCAGCCTCCAATGCCCCAGGGAAAAATGTCCCAGTCTTTCCAGCCTCTCCTTGTAACTCAAACCTTCCAGTATCTGAGGCACCGGATACTAAAACCTTTCAAGAATTGACGGATCTACTTAAGGAATACTACGATCCCAAGCCTCCTTTAGTTCCGAGATTCTACTCATTCTACTTGGCAATTCAAGAATCAGGGGAATCCATATCGGGATTTTTGACTAGATTAAGACAACTGGCAGGGGCATGTGACTTTGGTTTAATCCTCAATGAGATGCTGAGAGACTGGTTGGTATGTGGGATTAATGATATAACCATGTAAAAGTGCCTACTAGCTGAAGACCAACTGGACTTCAAACAGGCTACAACTGGCTTTATCACTGGAAAATGCAGCAAGTGGAGCTTATGAGTTGCAGGGTATTCCGATGGAAGTGGGCACTCTCACCAGTTTGACTGAGATTGGGGAATGCCACTTGAGTGAAGGCACTGCCACATTCCGGATATATTCCAAACAGAGGGACTTTAGGTCAGCCCACAGCAAAACCCCAAAACAATGCCAAGCGTCAGCCAAACAATTAACATTTTCTTCAGGATTCAGGTTCCAGGTCCGCACGGCATTATAGTTGCAGCTGGTATGTGGCCTCAAGACAGAAAAAGTGCCCCACTAGGTCCAAATGGAAAAAGGATGCCAATGTCCAGGTGAGTGCACAAACTTGGAAAGCCCACCTACATCCAATTTAGAACTAATCAAAATAAATCTTTGGTTAAATGGTCACCCAGTTCTAATGGAGGTCGATACTGGCATGGTTGTTTCAGTGATGGCAGAACCAGTCTTTAACAAAATTTGATCTGGACTCCAATCCTTAGGTTTGCGCAAGACCTCAGATAGACTGAGAACCTACACTTGGGAACCTTTCCAGATTAAGGGTATAACTTTGATTCCGGCCTCTTACGAGAAGCAGCTGATTCAGTTACCACTGATTGTAGTAAAAGGCTCGGACCCAAGCTTGATTGGGCAAAACTGGTTGAGAATGATTCAACTAGAGTGGCTCAATATTTTTCAATTAGAAAATGGCTACCTGAATGAAGTCTTAATTAAATACCCAGAAGTTTTTCAGTAAGGTCTAGGGACTATCAAAGGAGCCAAAGCCACTTTGCATGTTGACCAGGAAGCAACTCCACAATTCTGCAAGGACCATCTAGTGCAATTTTCCTGATGTCCAGAAGTAGATGCAGAAATCTGAAGGCTGGAAAGCAAAAGAATCATTAAACTAGTCCAGTTTGTGGAATGGGCAGCACCAGCACCTGCTTGTGAAGCCTGATGGGTTGGTTTGTTATTGTGGGGATTTTAAACAAACAGTAAGCTACTTTTCACAGCTGGATAAATACTCAATCCCTCCAATAGAGGATTTATACACAAAGCTGGCAGGGTGGTCTGTCCTTCATGAAACTGACCATGAGCCATACATAATTGCAATTGAGGTTAGACAAGGATTCCCAGAACTATGCTGCAAGTAATACCCGTAAGGGTTTGTACCAATATACGAGGCTGCCTTTTGGGGTGTCATCAGCCTGCGCAATTTTTCAGCAGACAGTGGAGGGCATTTTACAAGATGGACACCGCATTGTCATTTATCTACAGGACATACTAATAACAGGGAGGACCAATAAGGAGCAGTTGGAGAACTTCGACATGTTCCTTAGACATTTCTCCCAGAAAGGTGTATGCCTTATAAGGGAAAAACATGTGTCCCAGGCACCACAAATGACCTACTTGGGCTACAGAGTCGTCAAGACCAGCTTAGTCTAGTTGAAAGATAAAATGAGGGCAATTAAAGGTACCCTAGTTCCTATATCCTATATCTGTACTGGAACTTAGGTCTGGTAAATTATCACTATAAGTAACCTTGCCTCCATCCTGGTACCTTTGCATGAACTCTTAAAAAAGGGTCTGCCTTGGAAATCATTGCGTAGTCAAACCATTTCTTTCAGGGAAGTGAAGAGACAGCTGTTATCCTTTAAGGTGTTGGCATGCTATGGTCCCAAGAGAGAACTGATATGAATATGCGATGCCTCCATGTATGGCATCAGGATAGCATTAGCTCATAGGTTGCCCAAAGGAGAGGAACTCCTAATAGCATATGCACCCAGGGCTTTGGCTAATGCAGCATGTAAATAGATAGAGAAGGAAGGTTTAGTGGTCATATTTGGAATTGGGAAGTTCCACTAATACCTTTACGGATGTAAATTTGTAATAATAACAGACCACAAACTTCAAAGCGAGATCTACTCAAAGAGGACAGGTAGAGAACAAAGAGGACGGGACAGGTAGAATTCAGCAGTGGGCCCGAATACAAAGTGGGCATAATTACGAGTTGGAACACCGTCCAGGAAGCCAAGTAGCAAATGTGGATGTGTTGAGTTGTCTCCCGCTAGAAGATACACCAAGTGGTACCGCCACTGGAAAATTCCATAATGATATTTTCAATTTTCCGAACACTTCCAGTGACAGCTGCCAATATCAGGCTTTAGACGCAGAAAGTTCTGGTCCTGGTAAAACTGAAACAGCTGGAGGTGATGGGGTAAACCAAAGGTTCATCACAACCAGAATCGAAACCTTTCTGGACCCGGAGAGACCAGATCGCAGTAGAGGACGGGCATTGTATTATGGGGAACCAGCATGATTGTCCCAAACAAAGGTCACTGCTAGATACTGGCTGAACTCCATCCGGGTCATCCAGGTATTTCTAAAATGAGGGTGTTGGTGAGGAGTTATGTCTGGTGGCCAGGATTGGATGCTCCTTTATTCATTCATGGGATGAGGGTGTCACTGGCTAGGCAGCATCTATTTCCCATCCCTAATTGCCCAGAGGGCAGTTAAGAGCCAACCACATTGCTGTGGGCCTGGAGTCACATGTAGGCCAGACCAGGTGAGGATGGCAGTTTCCTTCCCTGAAGGACATTAGTCAACCAGATGGGTTTTTCCAACAATCAACACATTGTCATCGTTAGACTCTTAATTCTAGATTTACATTGAATTCAAATTCTGCCATCTGCCATGGGAGGATTTGAACCCAGGATTCCAGAACATTACCTGGGTCTCTGGATTAACAGTTGAGCAATAATACCACTCAGCCATTGTCTCCCCGCTGACATAACTGGATCGATGTGGCAGTGCCCAGAGTGCCAATAAGGACAAAAATTACAGCCAGCAGCTTCCCTACATTTGTGGGAACGGCCGAGTAAACCCTAGACTCAGTTACACATCAACTCTGCAGATCCATTGATGGGATCAATGTTCTTAGTCAACGTGAACACCCACTCAAAGTGGCTGGATGTGCACAGAGTTTCATTCATCAAACAGAGCGCTGATGATGTAAAAGATGTACGCAGTTTTTCTAATACAAGGGCTCCATTAAGTGTTGGTTACAGATTACAGGCCATTGTTTACCAGTATGGAATTTGAGTATTACCAAAGTTGAATGATAATAGACATATAAAGACAGCGCCATTCCATCCATCATTCAATGGTCTGGCAGAAAGAACAGTCCAAATTTTGGAGACAGTCCAAATTTAAAGAAATAGCCTATAGCTCCTCTCGATGCCAAACTGTCCCAGTTCCTATTTGATTACAGGACCACTCCTCATGCAACTACAGGGGTAGCTCCAGCAGAGTTGCTAATGGGGAGAAGACTCTGCAGCAGGTTAAATCTGATCTTCCCGGACCTGGTGGGGGGGGGGGGGGGGGGGGGGGGGGGGTGGGGAGCGGTGTGGGTGCGTGGGTAGGGTGAAACAGCATCAGGAATGCCAATGCTGGACACGAAGCGAGAGAGACAGTTTACTTCAGGGGATGAAGTTTGGTGTAGGGACCATGGGCATGGTCCTGCATGGGCAAGAGACAAGGTTGATGCGAGATCAGGTCCCAGTGATGTATAAATTTCGGATAGGAAAGGCGATCCTGAACAAGCACGTGGACCATATGAAAGCTGCAAACTCGTAAACGGTGTGGGAACGAAATGTGCCATCTCTCGACTGCCTTTCCAAAAAAACAACTGACCAATTTCCTTGGACTCAGTGTGGGAGGGATGTAGTGATTGGAATGGGGTCAGCCAGGTGGACCTCATAGAATATGAGTTCCCTAATTGGGGCCGGTAATCAGGTCCAACCAGGGATCCCTGGCTGACAGGTATAAACAGGAATGTCAGAAGTTCAGCTCACTCTGAGAGCTGGCGCTGAGGGAGCTGGATCAACGTCAAGGACTCTCCCCAGATAGGAATGAAGATCTTCTTCCACAAAATTGAGATGATCTAGACATTATTCCATGGACTCCAGCCTAACAGCCGCAGATTTAGGACACAATTAAGAATAAAATACATGGCTCAGAAATCCAGAATACTGCTAAAAACAAAGTATTTACTTCCATGGAGAAACTGTCTTCCATGCTGGATTTTCACAAGATTGAAAGTTCCCCAGAAGATGGTATAATGCAACTACTTAAGATAGCAGGGGATATTTTCTCTGTGAAGGAAATTCATGCAATTAAACATCCTCCAGATAATGTAATCAATCAGTTAGAAGGAGTGACATCCTCCACTAAGCACATCCAGGGCTAAAAGATTCCCCTGCAGAGAAATGATTTACAGACAAATCAAAGTTAAGATCAGAATCAAGGTGAAGAGACTTCAAGACAAAGACCAATCTTTCGAGTCCAATGATACCATGTGACTCTATTAATTTGTAAAGTTGGAGAATTGTGGAGAGATAGGGCAGTGGTAAAAGTAAATATAGTTACATGCATGAATGTACAAATGCTCAATATGGGGCTGAGAAAAGGCAAGAGATGTTATATAAGGCAATGGTTGCGAAATGGTTAATGTTGGAGACTACATTAAGCTCCACCTCCACGGATGATGACGACCAGTCTTGGGTGGCAAACCAAGGTCAAGATTCTGCTGGTGACAGATAGAATCATCATAGAATCCCTACAGTGTGGAAACAGGCCCTTCGGCCCAACAAGTCCACACCGACCCTCACAACATTCCACCCAGACCCATCCCCCATAACCCACCTAATCTACATGTGGGCAATTTAGCATGGCCAATCTACCTAGTCTGCACATCTTTGGACTGTGAGAGGAAACCTGAGGACCCAGAGGAAATCCATGCAGACACAGGGAGAATGTGGAAACTCCACACAGACAGTCGCCCAAGGGTGGAATTGAACCCGGGTCCTTGGCGCTGTGAGGCAGCGGTGCTAAGACATTTCATCATTGCCTCTTGTTTGTCTTATTTATTATGTCTAACCGGTCAATATACCTAATGCTTTCGGGGCAACAAATTGTACCTTATTGCGTAACTCTTCTTGTCAAGACTCACTAGTGGCTCATCTTCTATCACTTTTAATATCTAAGCCCTCAAAATTAATAGCAAAAGGAAGATTGAGGGCTTTTGTTGTGTGGTGGTAATATCCTTGTCTCAGAGTCTGGAGGCCTGGGTTCAAGTGTTGTCTGCTCCAGCTATGTGTGATAAAATCTATGAACAGTTTTGTTAGAAAATATCTAGAAAGGAGGTTTTATGTCCGCACTCTGCTCAACCATTATAAAGTGACGGTTAGCTTCTCAATAAATACACAATTCTCCTTTATACGACTAAATTCAAAGTACTGTCAATGCTGGAAATCTGAAATATGAACAGAAGATGCTGGAAAATCTCAGGTCTGTGGAGAGAAAAATAGAATTATCATGTCAAGTACAGCAGGCCAGGCAGCATCAGAGGAGCAGGAAAATTGGTGTTTCGATGGGACCTTTCTTCAGAAAGCAGGTCTCCCTGCTATAGGAAAGATGTTGTGAAACTTGAATAGGTTCAGAAAAGGTTTACAAGAATGTTGCCGGGTTTGGAGGTTTTGAGTTATAGGGAGAGGCTGAATAGGCTGGGGCTATTTTTCTTGGAGAGTCGGAGGCTGAGGGGGTGACTTTATATGTGTTTATAAAATCATGAGGGGCATGGATAGGGTGAATAGTCAAGGTCTTTTCAAAAAGGTAAGGGAGATTTTTTTTCTTTTATTTTTAAAAGATTTCTGAAGAAGGGTCCCAACCCGAAACTTCAACTTTTCTGCTCCTCTGATGCTGCCTGGCCTGTTGTGCTCCTCCAGCTCTACATTGTGTTATCTCTGACTCCAGCATCGGCAGTTCTTACTATCTCTAACATTTCAAGTATGGTTTGATTCTTTTGCAGTGTCTTCTTCAAGCAGACTCTAGGGATCTAACGAAGAGTCATATTGGACTCAGAATGTTACTCTGTCTTTCTACAGATGTTGCCAAAATTGCTGAGTTTCTCCAGCAATTTCTGTTTTTAATCTGTTTTAGTCCAGCTGCAAATCAATTCTCATACACTCTCTTTGCCCTCTCTTTGCATTTAAGAAAAAGTTTCCAATATTCAAATAATTCAAAATATTACTTTGTTCCCTTTTGTATTAAGAGTCTTAGAATTGTCATAAGCCATCTTTTTCCGTCTTAGTTTAACCTTTATATATTTAATTATTCATTAAGCTCTGATTTTTTAAATTAGATTCCCTTACTTTCTTCCTCATAGGAATGTGTCTACATTGTATTCAAACCCTCTTCACTTTGAAGCATTCCCATTTTTCAGTGATTGTTTACCTGTCTATTTTTGATACAAATCCATCTGGGCCTGCTCCTGTGACAGCCTATTGAAGTTAACCTTGCATTGATCAAAAATGTTTGCTATGCTTGATTTTGTTCCTGCCTTTTTCAGTAACAACTTTAACCCTGATAATATTATAGTTACTGTTCCCTTATTGAAAGCAATGTCCCATTTCAACACCCCACATCAGATATAGATTAGAATAGAATAGAATAGAATAGTAATTTATTGTCCCTTGTATTTATGAAAATACAGTGAAAAGTGTATAAGTTGCCAGAATCTGGTGTGATTTTAATGACAGAAATTACAAAAAGAAATAATTGGGACAAAGTTAATCTTTTGCTTCCCTCCACAGCTCCTGGGTTAGTGAAGTGGCTAAGGGATGTCACTCCTGAAGCTGCCCTGAGGCTTTCACAGCAAGGAGGAAAGGACTGGATCCCCAAGGCCTCTGCCACTGCAGTAGGCCCAAAACTGTCGCTGTAAGGATTTCTGCACTGGATCCATTGAGCCGCCACCGCTGAACATGTCACCAAAGACGCCACTGCCTGCTGGACCAACCAAGATGAAGCTGTCGCTTAAGCCGCAGAAATGAAGAAATTACTGCACCAACCAAGCTGCCAACGGATGGAGCCTTCACTCTAGCTGCGGCCACCATGATCACCAGGACTGGACTGGGTCCACAACATCACCAGCAGCCCCTCACTACCACCATCCTCCAGAGTAGCCGCAAACAAGAAGATAAGGTGAAGTTTGATCTGAAATATAGTTAAACAAATTAAAAAAGGAATGAAGAATGTGGTCGATCAGGTGAGTGGGAGCAGACGTCCAAACAATTCCTACCCTGCTACCGCCATTTTGGAAAACAGAAATGTAGCAATGCTTCCTTCTTTATTAGATTGGAAACATGTAATAGTGAGGTCTCTTCTGCCCAATTCAGGAGTTCTTTACCCTCTTTGTCCTTTAATATCTCAATCTACGGTTAGAAAATTAAAGTCTCCTATTGTCAGCGCTCTGTATTCGTTCCACTTTTCTGTGTTTTGCAAATTCACTCCTCTATTTCCTTCTCACTATTTGGTGGCCCACAGGTTGTAAAATATACATGTCTGGGTACCAAACTTGGCTCAGTCAATAGTGATCTCACCTCTGAGTTACAGTGTTCTGTTACAGAGTCATGGTATTTCCACAGTGCAGAAGGAGGCCATTTGGCCCATTATGCTGAAATTGACTTATTAAATGAGCATCGTTCCCATAGTGCCAATCTCATGTTCTTTTCCCCGTAGCCATGCACTCCATTTGTAGCCAAATAATTATCCCGTGCCATCATAACAGTTTCAATTGAAACTGTCCGCACCACACTTCTAGGCAGTACATTTCCTGATCCTAACTACCCACTGACCACCTTTTCTTCTTTTGCAGAAAGCTTTAAACCTACACCCTCTTGTTTTTGTTCCATTTGTAAGCAGGAACAGCTTCTCCCTCTATGCTCTGTCCAGCCCACTTGTAATTTTGAAAACCTCTATCAATTCTCTTGTCAGCCTTCTTCTCTCCAAGACGCACAGTCCCAACTTTACAGAATCCCTACAGTGTAGAAGCCGGCCATTCAGCCCATTGAGTCCACAATGACCCTCTGAACAGCATCCCACACAGGTCCACCACTATCTCTATGACCCTGTATTTCCCATGGCTAATCCATCTGACCTGTATATGCCTGGAAGCTATCGGACAATTTAGCATGACCAATCCACCTAACCTGCATGTCTTTGAACAGTGGGAGGAAACTGGAGCACCCAGAGGAAACCCACACATAATGGGGAAAATGTGGAAATTCCACAGAGACAGTCAACTGAGGGTAGAATTGAACCCAGGTCCCTGGTGCTGTGAGGCAGCAGTTCTAACTACTGAGCCACCATGCCACCCAAACTCTTCAATCTATCCCTTCAAAAATAAACCTTTTTGAGGTCTTGAGTTTCCCCTGTTGCTACTGAAACTCTGAAGGTATGGTTTCCACGTTTTTTAATGGAATTCCAAAAGCGCCATATACTTGGATATGTCCTTTCCTATCGACCACTTTCTACCTAATGACACCACTCTCCCCTCTCCCCACGCAAAATAATCTCCATCATGTCAGTCATGCCTTTTACCAGGAAGGCAACATACTATTCAGAACTCATACTAATATCTGCAAACACACTAACTGTTCTATATTATAAAGGCAAGGTTCTCACTTGTATTATTGGGCTACACTAATTTGATTGTGTACTCGGTGTACTCCAACATATAGCCATGAACATTGAAAGGATACATGAGTGATATCAAGGGGAGCAGTGGGCATGGGGTCAATGCAGCAGGGTGGGGGTAGGGTACAAGAAAATGTGGCCAGAGAAAGAAAGAAGGTGCACTGGTATCACATGGCCTCACCAATGGAAGCATCCTAAAACTGATCAGACCTGAACTGGTCACTGAATGATGATAGGTCTGTGGTTTATGCAATAAATCGATTGAGGATGTAGTGATTTTAATGAGGTCAGCCAGCTGGACGTAATAGATTATGAGTTGACCTGATTGGGGCCGTTAATCTGGTCCAATCAGGGAGCCTTGGCTGACAGATAAAAAAGGGTGAGTGTTGGAGGTGCAGACACTCTGGTACCTGGTTTGTATGAGGTAGTACTGAAGCCTAGGACTGTTCATGTGTGTATAAAGGATGACTTGAAGATGGGATACCGGCCTCTTTGGAGTTATTTCAGAGGACAAATGGAGTTGGGCTTTCAGGACCTTCAGTAATGATTGAAATCCAGTGGCTGTGAGATTGCATAGCACAGACGTAAGGGAAATAACAATGGATGAAACAGTAATGACAAACAGCTCCTTAATGGATACACGTCAATAGTCACAGAGTCATAGAGTCAAGGAGGTCTACAGCATGGAAACAGGCCCTTCGGCCCAACTTGCCCATGCCACCCAGTTTTCACAAATAAACTAGTTCAATTTGCCTGATTTTGGTCCATATCCCTCCATACCTATCCCAACCATGTACTTGTTTAAATGTTTCTTAAATGATAAAATTGCCCTCGCCTCTACCACTATATATGGGAGCCTATTTCAGACATTCACCACACTCTGTGTGAAACAGATTGCACCTCTGGCCCCTTTTGCATTGCTTCCCTCTCACCATAAACCTATGCCATCTAATTTTAGACTCCCCTATCATGGGGAAAAGTTGTTGGCTGTCTACCTTTTCCATGCCTCTGATGATTTTATAGTCCTCCATATAGTCCTGCCTCAGTCTCCTACGTTCCAGGGAAAAAACATCCCAGCCTATCCGGCATCTCCTATAACACAAACGTTCCAGTCCGGGTAACATTCTAGTAAATCTTTTCTGCACTCTTCCTTGTTTAATAACAGCATTTCTATAGTTGAGCGACCAGAACTGCATGCAGTACTCCAAAAGTGGGATCAAATTGTTCCCACAATAGTGGAAAGGCTTGAGCACTGCAAAAGAGGTTTCTGCTGGAGTGAGGTGAGAACATAATGATGATGTCCTGATGTTTCTAGGGAGATGACAATGTGAGTTCCCAATCTTACACAATATTAGTGAGGAAGAATAGTGAGGCTTGAATAGGGGAGGCGATGGCTGAGCGATATAATAGCTGGACTGTTAATCCAGAGACCCAGATAATGTTCTGGAGACCTGGGTTCGAATCCTGCCGCGGCAGATGGTGGAATTTGAATTCAATAAAAATACCTGGAATTAAGAATCTAATGATGACCATGAATCCATTGTCAATTGTTGGGATAAACCCATCTGGTTCATGAATGTCCTTTAAGGAAGGAATCTGCCATCCTTACCTGGTCTGGCCCACATGTGACTCCAGACCCACAGCAATGTGGTTGACTCTGAACTGCCCTCTGGGCAATTAGGGATGGGCAATAAATGCTGCCTGGTCAGTGACGTCCTCATCTTGTTAATGAATAAAGGAAAAAAATAGAGTTTATTCACGTTCTTTATCCAATGTCAAATTTTCCCACATGGCTTCAATCCTTGTGATTATTAGTGGGTCACTGATTGGTGGATTGCACAGGAGAAATTAGAATAGTTCTGCAATTAAATTGAAAACACTGGGGGGAAAGGGAAGTAAAAAATCAACAGCTAAAAATGGATAGAGTAAAGATGTTTCTTCTGTATCTGTGCAGTCGTGAAAATGAAATAGGTGAGACTTGTGAATACACTCAAATGCGGTGACCTAAGTTGCACACACAGTTGGAGTTGTGTGACAGATAGTAGCCCTAGGGAGGATATTCATGTTCTCTGAAATGCATTTCATTAATGCAGCAGGTTTCTACTGCTTGCCCTGTACACTTACATGAAGAACTCTTTTCTGATGTGCAGCCTGCTAGCAAAATAACCATAGTGTTTTTTTTTATTTTCAAGGGGATGAATGAATTTCTGACGAAGGCAGCTTACAGCTGCAGATGGTGAATAGTTTAACAGTGGTAAAGAAAGGCTTCACCAGGCTTTCCCAGTGCACTGCCCAAAGTTCAGCTGAGTACATATTTCCTCTGACCCTCTTGCTTGCACAGTGAAGATTTGGTTATTGCAATCTGTTTCTACTCTATTTCAATATTGTAAAAAGCTGAAGATTAATATTAAGTCTCTTTTTTTAACTCATCCATTTCTGCAAATATGCTGCATGAAGTACATGGTGACAGGAAGCTAGGTGTTAATACGTTCCTGACAAATTTGCTGTGGGAATAGATCCAATTCCACACAAAGGACCATTTTGTGCTGAGAATATCAGAATACATGCATGTTTTAATAATGATGTGGAGGCACCGGTGTTGGACTGGGGTGGACAAGGTCAGAAATCACATGACACCAGGTTATAGTCAGCAGGTTTATTTGAAAACACAAGCTTTTGGAGCCTCACTCCTTCTTCAGGTATTAGTGAGGGTGGTATCAGACACAGACTTTATAAGTAAAAGATCAAAGGGTCACACCACTGATCAGGATGTACTAAACAAACCCAAGATGCAGCTAAATCTTTAATCAGTTAGAAGGCTTTAATTGATTAATGTGTATATATAAATCCCCAAATTCCTTTGAAGTCACTGCCCTGAGAACTTAAGTTTTATCAGTGTAAAGAAAAAGTGACATTTTAGGTCAGACAATGAATGTTAGGTGTAAGGCTTTGTTTAGAATCTGTTTGTGTTCTGGTTTGGAGTCAGACTGGCTTTGTTTCTAAAGTAGGAATTTATAAAATGCTGTATTGTCTATAAATTGTGTGCTTTTTGAACAAAATAGAAATGTATCTGCAAACACAAACTCATCCCATAGATTCACGTGTGTGTGTGTGTGTGTGTGTGTGTGTGTGTGAGTGTGTGAGTGTGTGTGTGTGTGCATGTTTGTGTAAGAGTGTATAGTGTGATGGGGTCACCTGTAGTGCAACAGGAACCCAAGATCCCGGTTGATGCCATCCTCCTTGGTACCGAACCTGGCTATCAGCCTCTGCTCGGCGACTCTGCATTATTGGGTATCTTGAAGTCCACCTTGGAGGATGTTTACCCGAAGATCCGAGGCTGAATGTCCTTGGCCACTGAAGTATTTCCCCGCTGGGAGGGAGCATCCCTGTCTGCCGATTGTTTTGCAGTGTCCATCCATCTGTTGTCTTAGCGCTGGCCTGGTTTCACCGATATAAACCACTATCAATTGTCACTCACTAATGAGAGGACAGCCCTATGGTTCTCTGGGACTAGGGTGACTTTACCCTGATATTTTCTAATCAACCTGTTCAGAGATGTTAGTTCACACCTTTGGAGCAGGTGGGATTGAACCCACATCCTCTGGCTCAGAGGTTAGGGACACAACTGCAAGTATAAGCAATGATTTTTTTAGAAATAGGTGATAATGAAATGCTGAAGGTTTTCAAAAAGCATCCTCCAGGTATTTAGAAAAATGGTCACAATCTCCAAAGTCACTAAGCAGTGGGGGTAGCATTATTTGCTAAGTATGCATTAACAAAATACCTCTCTTACCCTTGGGTATCATTAAGGAAAACTGCGTGTTTTTACAGAGACCACAGAAACAAATCAACAATTATGTTCAATGTTGGCTTACACCATGTACATGGAAGGCTTGCACTAAATACCTGTGGTTCTGTTAAGTTGTACCACTTCCTTCATGGATTGGCTTCACTCGCACAAATTATTACAAAATTTTAAGCAGAGATTCTGCAATCATTTTTACTCATTTAGAAAACATAATGGTCAAAGCTGACTCCATCCACAAAAGTTGCCGTGCATCTTCTGGTCTCGAGGTGCTTCTAGAGTGGTCTCCTGGGCTTAAGGTAAAGCCTGGCTTGGTCTGGAGTCAAGGCCCAGTGAGGGCTGGAAGCTAGGTGCCAGGGTGGACTGGGATGGAAGGACTATTGTTCTGAACATTTTCTTTGTCTATTTTCTACTTTATTCCTGCAATCCAGAATGCTGGACTTCTTTATTTCTTTATTTTCTACATTTTTTCCCAAGAACTTGTACTGGAAATTCTGTACCTAAGTACTTTTGTACCTAGGATGGCACTGTAAGTGGTGATTTGTAAACTCTTCATTGTACTCACCTGAGTACATATTGACAATAAAGCTAATTTCATTCAATTCAAACCGATCAAATTCATCAAAATTGTGAGTTTCTGTTGAGCGCATGTTTTTGCAGGCCTCTGAAGAGGATTTTGAAACCATGATAGTTTTGGAAGGGAATAAAAACCTTTAAATTAGCACTTGAAAAATATACAAACCAACAGATTTCGATACAATATAGCTGGAAAATCTTCCTGTTTGGTTTTTTAAAAAAGCTCTCATTTATTTAAATCGAGATAGCAAGAACTGCAGATGCTGGAGTCAGAGATAACAAGGTGTGGAGCTGAAGGAACACAGCAGGCCAGGCAGCATCAGAGGAACGGGAAAGTTGACATTTCGGGTCGGGACCCTTTTACTGAAGAAAAAAAGTCAACTTTCCTGCTCCACTGATGCTGCCTGGCCTGCTGTGTTTCTCCAGCTTCACACCTTGTTATCTCATTTATTTAAAATGGGATTGCGCATGCGTGTGTATGGACAGTTTGATTAAAATGTTTAATTTTTTGATAGCCGCCATGTTCCCCTATGTTTATGAGCAACAAGCTTCCAAACTCCTAAATAGATCAAGGATACTTTTTGCATTGGTTCATGGCACATTTTAGTTTTTGTGATGAGCAAAATAGTTTGAACCAGCTTCAAGAGGAATTTCTTCCTCACATTTCTGCTTAGTTTGTACAAAAGACCTCTCCCACCCCTCTCTCCCACCCTCTTCTGTCTGGCAGAAGATATAAACATTTGCATACGGGTACCAGCAGATTCAAGAACAACTTCTTCCCCGCTGTTATGAAATTTCTGATAGGACCTCTCAAATTTTAAATTTAATGTTGATCTTGCTCTCTGTGCGCCTTCTCTGCAGCCGTAATGTTGCATTTCTTGCTCTGTTCTATTGCCCAAATGCATTTTGTATGGCATGATCTGCCTGTACCGCACGCAAAACAAAACTTTTCACTGTACCTAGCTACATGTGACAACAATAAATCAAATCAAACCAGACCATTGATTACACCCAACTGCTGGAAACTCTCAGAATTGATTCACCCTGATTCTGAAGTTGTACAAAGTTACAGGGGGTGAATCCTATCCTACCTTCTGGTTATTTTCTTCTTGTTGGCTGGTAATGAAGTGCAGCAGCTCACTGAACGCAATTGATAACCATGCATTTATTTTCATTATGACTGCAATGTTATATAATTGCTCACCCCTCTTAAAACAGAAGGTAAAGTTTCTTTTTACTTGAATAATTTTTTAACCTAATGGTGGGAGGCACAGTGGCTCAATGGTCAGCACTGCTGCCCCACAGCGCCAGGATCCTGGGTTCAATTCTAGCCTCGGGTGACTGTCTGTGTAGAGTTTGCACATTCTCCCTGTGGCTGTGTGGGTTTCCTCCGGGTGCTCCAGTTTCCTCCCACAGTCCAAAAACATGCAGGTTAGGTGGATTGGCCATGCTAAATTGCCCATAGTGTTCAGGAATGTGTGGATTAGATGGGTCATAGGGGGAATGGGTCTGGCTGGGATGCTCTGAGAGCCAGTATGGGCTCAATGGGCTGAAGGGCCTGTTTCCACACTGTAGGGATTCTATGATTCTCTAATTGGTGTTGGGCTTGGATGAGGCTGAAATATTGTATGGAGGATAATTATTCAACACAATAAGAATGCAACCTTAAATGACATTATTTAATTGCTACAAAAAACTAATTCGGGACTCCCAATACAGCTAAACTAAAGGATTGGAATCAGATTAATTGTAGATCTGTACACCTGTAAACACAGTATTAAAAATAAAACATGTGGCAATTGATATTGTAAAGGAATCAGTCAGTCAATCCCGCAGAGCTTTAATCAGTACCAAACTAAGAACCAAACTCTCTCATTGGGCTTCACGCAGCTAAGCCACGTCCCTGAAACAGGAAGGAATAGCTTTTGCTATAAACCTCTCTGCACCAATTACTGAGAGAAACTTACACACTGCAGCCAACATTATTATTGCAACGCTCTGATCTTTTATAGAAAATTTCCATCAATCAGTATGCCTTCCAAAATTGTGGAAGGATTCTCAAAAAGATGAATTTATCCGCTTTAGTTGGGAATTACAGTTGGAAAAAATAGCTTTCTGCTACATTTGGAGTGTCAGTAACTCAATGATCAGTGGGAAGCTTCTGATTCATATTGGTTTAATTTTTCTTCCTTTTTACTGGTTTCGCTGCTTGTCAACTTTAATCAGATTGCTGTCCATCATGTTGTGTGAATGGTTACTAGGAGGTACACTTGGGTAGCCTTGGGTAACTTCTAATTTTCTTTCCTTCTACGTTGGTAGCGACTGACCTCCAACTGGGATCTCGCCATACAAAGACAATTAGGATCAGAAGCTCATGACAAGCAAATCTAATGCTTGCCACAAATGAAATGCTGCTCCACTGTGCCAATCCATACTAATCCAGAGGGAAAATTGCAACAGTGTAATGACTGTATATGGTGTGTTAAGCGAATAGGGATAATTAGTTTCTATGCTTGTTTTTACGCACAGAAAGAGATTGGTCATACAGTGGAACTGAATGGCTATGGGAGATAAATACAATGGGAAAATTTGCAAAATAAGATTTTCAATGATGGTACCAGAGTTGAAAGGTCATACTTTTCAAGATTGAACAGGCCAAGCCCCCTTCTCTGGAAAAAGATGAGGTGAACAAATACAGGTCTCTAATTTTTTGAAAAAGATTTTGTAGGATCAACATAAATAGGATACCTCTACTCCTGGTGGATGGGGCAAGAAATGAGGGATGGATTTCATAAATATAACATCATCACAAATTGGTTTAATAGGGAATTGAACTTAATTTCTTTACCCAGAAAACTCACTATGGCTACTTATGATGAATCTGGTGGTCTATGTCACTCGACTAGTAATTCCGAGGCTCAGGCTAATATTTTTGAGCCTAAATCCAGGAGCTGGTGGAATTTGAATTCAATTAATTAAATCTGGAATTGAAAGCTAGCATCAGAAATGGTGACCATGAAATTACATCCCAAAATGATCAGAGGTATAGATAGAGTGGACAGCCAGAGACTTTTTCTTAGGGTGGAGGTAGCTATTAGGAGGGGGCATAGTTTTAAAGAGAGTGGAGGTAGATATAGGGGAGACATCAGAGGTAGGTTCTTTACTCAGAGAGTGGTAGGGGCGTGGAAGGCATTGCTGAAGGGGATAGTGGAGTTGGCCTCATTAGGGGCATTTAAGCAGCTATTAGATAGGCATATGGATGATAGTATATGGTAGGGGTGGAGGTTAGATAGAACTTAGGTTAAGGGTAAAAGTTCGGCACAACATCATGGGCCGAAGGGCCTGTACTGTGCTGTACTGTTCTATGTTCTATGTTCTGTGCTGTAAAAAATAAACATCTAGTTCATTAAATGTCTTTCAGAGAAGGAATTCTGCCGCCCTGGCATTTTCTGGCCAACTTCAGACCAAAGCAAGTTGTTTGACTTTAAACTGCCTTCTGAAATGGCCCAGCAAGCCACACAATACACAAGAACTTAGGGAGAGACAACAAAAACTACCCTAGTCACTGATGCTCACATCCCATGAAAGAAGAAATGAGAAAAAAATGATGTGGAGATGCCGGTGTTGGACTGGGGTGGACAAAGTCAGAAATCACACGATACCAGGTTATAGTCCAACAGGTTTGTTTGAAATCACAAGCTTTCATAGCATCAGTCCTTTTTCAGGTGTTAATGGAGAGATGAGACGAACTGTATTGATGTGCTTAAAGGGAAATGGGATAACAGGAGAAGGTTATACCAACCCGAATCAGATGAAGCGGGGTAGTTGAAAGTCCTTGTTGTGAGGATAGCGGCACGGACCAGATAAAGTGAAGAACTGCAGATGCTGAAGATCTGATACAAAAACAAAAATTGCTGGAGAACTCAGTAGGTCTGTGGAGAGAAAGTAGAGGTAACATTTCAAGTCCAGTGACCCATCTTCAGAATTTGAATTCTGAACAGAGTTAATGGATTCATAAAATCAGACAGTAGGGAAATAGTCTTGAAACCCTCTATCTTAGAGAAATAGGCAAGATGATTTTTCAAAGCATCATATGAGCTTCCACGTACTAATTTCTCTAGCATTGTTTGTCATCTCACCATCACATTTTGCCTACCGGCAATAAGGCACAAGTCAGGAGTGTGGCAGAATATTCCCTGCTTACCTGGGCGAGTGCAGCTCAAACAACATTCAGGAAGTTTGAGTGGATCCAGTACAAAGCAGCCCAGTTGATTGGCATCACATCCACAGTCATCCACTCCCTCCACCACTGATGTTCAGGACCAGCAGTGTACACTATCTAGAAGATGCACCGAAGAAATTCACCAACGATCCTTAAACAGCACCATCTAAGGTCATGACAACTTCCATCTAGAAGGACAAGGGCAGCAGATACATGGGAACACCGTCACTGGCAAGTTCCTCTTTAAGACAGTCAACATCTTGACTGTAGTAACTGTAATGAAGTCAGCCAGGTGGACCTCATAGAATATGAGTTCCCTTACTGGGACTATTAATCTGGTCCAATCAGGGAACCCACGCTGACAGATATAAACAGGAGTGTCAGGAGTTCGGCTCACTCTGAGAGATGACTCTGAGGAAGCTGGATCAGTGTCAAGGGCTCTCATGGTATAAACAAAGGGTGACTTGTTTACAGGATACCGGCCTCTGTGAAGTTATTTCAGTGGTAACGAGAGAAAATCATGCTCCTGAAGAAATTTGTTTACGACTGCCATCTTTGAGTTGGGGTAAGCATTTTCTGGCATCATGCCGTTATTTAGGAAGCTTGATCCTTCCATCGAAGTCTGAAACATAGAGCCATAGAGTCACAGAGTCATAGGGTCATACAACACAGAAACAGACAATTCAGAACCAACCAGTCCAGGTTGACTATAATCTGAAACTGAACTAGTCCCACCTGCCTGCACTGGCTCCATATATCTCTAAACATTTCTTATTCATGTACTTATCGAAATGTCTTTTAAACATGGTAACTGTACCCGCATCCATCACTTCCTCTGGAAGTTCATTCCACACTCGAACCACTCTGTGTAAAAAAAAATGCCTGTAATGTCTTTCTCAAGTCTTTCTCTTCTCATCTCAAAAATACATCCCCAAAGTCTTGAAGCCCTCTACCTGAGAGAAAAGACAACTCCCATTCAACTTATCTATATCCCTCATTATTTTATAAACCTCTGTAAGGTCACCTCTCAAACTCCTATTCTCCAGTGAGAGAAGTCCCAGCCTATCCAACTTCTCCCTATAACTCAAACCCTGAGCCCAGTATGTGGAAAGAGGCATTATTTTTTCCAGGAAAATGACACTGTTGCAGATAAAAAGCAACAAGTAATTCTCCTGACTGCTTGTGGACCTGCAGCTTTTTAAGTTATTAGGAGCTTAACTTTCCCTGAGACACCAGATAGTAAAACCTTTCAAGAGTTGACAGATCTACTATGAATACTACAGGAAGACTATGACCCCAAACCTCCTCTAATTCTGAGATAGTCAGCAACTCAAGAATCAGGGGAATCTGTATCAGGATTTTGGACTAGGTTAAGATGACTGGCAGAGGCATGTGACTTTAGTTTAACCCTTAATGAGATGTTGAGAGACTATTTCGTATGTGGGATTAATGATGTGACCATGCAAAAGCACCTAATAGCTGAAGTCAAACTGGACTTCAAACAGGCATTACAACTGGCTTTGTCGTTGGAAAATGCAACAAGTGGAGCATATGAGTTGTAGACTATACTGATGAAAGTGGACAACCTCACCAGTCCTTGAGGAACTTGGGGTGCACCACCTGAGTAAAGGCAATTGCAGAGCCTCACTTTGGACTCATTCTGAACAGGGGGATTCTAGGTCAGCCCACAGCAAAACCCCCAAAACAAAGCCAAACCTTGGCCAAACAGTTAAAATTTTCTTCAGGATCTGGGGCAGCAAGACATTGTAATAGCTGACGGTATGTGGTCTTGAGACAGCAAAGGATTCCCACTAGACTGAGTAAGAGAAGTCACGGACAGGTATCCAGGAGAGTGCACACCCTGGAAATCCCACCTACATCCAGTTTAGAACAATTAAATTGCTTAGCAACATCCAAATCAACCCCAACCAAAGTAAAATCAAAATCAAAATCAAAATAAACCTCGGGTTAAATGGTATTGGGTACTAATAGCAGTTGATACCAATATTGCTGTTTCAGTGATCACAGAACCAGTCTGTAAAACAAATTTGCTCTATTTTGCCAGGTGCAAATACAGACATTCCTTCCCAAATGGCATTGTGGACATACCTATAGCACCTGTACTGCAGCGGTTCAAGAAGGCAGCTCACCACCACTTTCTCAACGGCAACTAGGGTTGAATAATAAATGCTGGCCTAGCCAGCGAGGCCCAGGTCCTACAAGTGAATTTGTAAAAAATCCACAGCAGATTAGTAACTAAAGTCACACCATTAAAGGCAGAAGTGTTGCATTTACGTCCAATTCCATTGTTTTTTTTCTGTGCAATTCTTCTGGTATTGGTGCACCTGGCAAATTTGATTGCAAAATGGTTGGCACAAATTGCCTTCTGTCTACTTGGTTTATTTGTGATCTACTGGCAAGAGGGTCTGGCCCTTAAATTGGCTGTGTCCTTCAGGGTGGGCTAATCGTTCAAAGACAGATGGTGAAATATAAGCAGAAAATGTTGAAATATTCCATAGGTCAGGCGGCATTAGGTCATCTGGTGAAAGATCGCAGCCTGAAATACCCACTGGGTGGAATCTTCCTACCCCTGGAACAACGTGTGTAATGGCAAGGGATTTGAGTAAATTTGGCAAGTTTGTAAAAATGAGGTTCTCAGCGATGAAGAGAAAGATGTCTGGTTCTCCAACCATGTCGTGAATATTGAGACAAGAATCTCATTAATCAGCAGCGAGAGGTCAATTGCATTGATTTGTAAGCGTTAGGGTGCCCCTCAGTGACTTCAATTTCCTAACCTCCCACATGCTGGATAGAAACTGGGCGAGAATTCCCAAAATGAAAGTCAGAGTGGGAAGTCTAGTGACTGCACCTCACCATTTGGTTCTTCGGGTCTCCATCCTGGACAACTGTCACCAACCTTACAGGGAATGCTCCAGGGAAAGGTCACTACCCCAGCACTCCAGCCATGGTGGGTGGGAACAGCCTCTCTGCATCCTCATGGTATGTCTCTGGCCCATTTAAAAGCTCTCCATTTCAATATTTCACCTTGAAAACATTGGTTTGGTTGTCCCATTGTAATTGCTGATGCCAGCCCACCTTGTGTGTTGGAGAAGGCACCAACTCATGGAGTTTCAATGATTCCTTTCTTTTTTTCATGAGCTGACAGCTTCTACTTGTGGCCAATGTAAAGTCCTTCAAGGTAAGATTAATCAGGTACTTTCACAGTACAGGCTGAAGTCGTTTATAAAGAATGTATCAACATGTGAAATGCATGAGTGATTAACCACGTGGGACACAAATTCTGGTCACGAGCATTCTCGGCAATGTCACTGGTCAATGCAGTTTGAAGATACTCACCTCTGTGAAGCCAAAATAATCACAGGGGACTTTAAAAGTCTTATCCATAGGCCACAATTCAAAATGACAATCCACAATCTCATCGAGGGCATGGACTTTAATTGAAAACAGGAAAACCAAAGAATAAACAAAGAAAGGAAAGCTACGTTTGGCTTTGGGAACAGTCAGGGCTGCTTCCCATTCGAGCAATGTCAAAATTACAGTCAATGAGCAATCTCTTCACCCAACTCGGATCTAGTGGAGATAACAAGGTGTAGAGCTGGATGAACACAGCAGGCCAAGCAGCATCAGAGGAGCAGGAAGGCTGAC
>NC_063344.1:7209136-7281481 GCF_021869965.1 Rhincodon typus
GCTGGAGTCAGAGATAACACAGTGTGGAGCTGGAGGAACACAGCAGGCCAGGCAGCATCAAGGAACAGAAAAGCTGACGTTTCGGGTCGGGACCCTTCTTCAGAAATGGGGGAGGGGCAAGGCAGCTCTGAAATAAATAGAGAGAGGAGGGGTGGGGCTGGGGAAGGTAGGTGGGATGGTGATAGGTGAGTGCATGTAGGCAGTGGTGGGGATTGGTCAGTGAGATGGGAGGGGCGGATAGGTGGAAGAGAAGAGGGACAGGTCGTGTCAGGTCAAGGAGGCGCGAATGAGAGGGAGGGTTGGACGTGGGATGAGGCCGAATGTTGGGGAGATTTTGAAGTTGGTAAAGTCCACATTGAGACCATTGGGTTGTAGCCTTCCAAGGTGGAATGTTATCCCTCATGTCCATTTTAAAACTTTCTCCTCTCACCTTAAAAATTAGCCCCCTGAAATAACTCCACAGAGTCCAGTATCCGAGGTCACCCTTTATTTACATGTGCATAGCAGTTGACACTGACCCAGCTCCCTCAGAGGCAGCTCTCACAATGAACAGAACCTCTGACCCTCCTGTTTATATCTGTCAGTCAGGGTTCCCTGATTGGACCAGGTTAACAGCCCCAATCAGGGAACTCATACTCTATGGATCCACCTGGCTGACCTCATTCCAATCACTACACCCTCTAGTTTTGAACTCCTTCATCCCTTGCAATTCACCTTATCTATAACCTTCATGATTTTATAAACTTCTATAAGGTCACCCCTCCACCTCCTATGCTCCAGTGAAAAAGGTCCCGGCCTATCCAGCCTATTTTTATGTCTCAAATCCTCCATTCCTAGCAACATCTTGGTAAATCCTTTCTGAATTTGATAATAACCTTCCTATAGCAGGGTGACCAGACCTGGACACAGTATTCCAGAAGAGACCTCGCTAACGTCCTGTACAACCTCAAGATGACGTCCCAACTCCTATATTCAATGACCTGTCTAATGAAGGTAAGCATGCTAAATGCGCATGCTAAATGCTTTCTTAAGCCACCCTTTCTACCTGTGACATAAATTTCAAAGAATTATGTAGCCAAACCCCTAGGGTGTCTCTGTTCTGCAACACTACCCAGGGCCCTACTATTAATTGTATCAGTCCTGTACCAAACTGTAATGCCTCTCATTTATCCAAATTAAATTCCATCCACCACTCCTCAGCCCATTGACCTAATTGATTAAGATCTCTTTGTAATTTTTGATAACCTTCTTCACTGTCCACTATACCTCCAATTTTGGTGTCATCCGCAAACTTACTAACCATTCCTCCTATACTTTCATCCAACTCATTTATATAAATGACAAACAAAAATGGACCCAGCACCCATCTCTATGGAACACCGCTAGTCACAGGCCTCCAGTCCAAAAGCCAACCCTCCACCACCACTCTAGGGAGCCCTCCCCAAACCTTCAGGGTCCTTTCTTCATTGCACTCCTGTGAAACTCATCAGTTCCAAGCTTCCAAATGTTCCCACCTAACTCTTTAATTGATATCTTCATCTTCTACCATTACCCCTGGAGCTCCAGCCCTATAGCTTAGCCATGGCAACAATTCTCCTGAATTGTCCTCATCGCAGCCAGGATTGTTAATGTTCTCCTCTCCACTTCCAGCACAGCAACCCATCTCCTCAAATCCACTATTGTCCTGGCACTTACATATTGAGTAATTATTATCCCAGAATGCCACCTCCAATTTCCTACAATAGACTTCCCTGCCACCACAACAGCCTCTGCTATTGCCCCTTAATTTTTCGAACAGAATCTCCTCCCACCAATAGTCCCAATTGATGAGTGACCAGCCTAATGCCCATTCTATGTGCATCACTCTGATTGACTGATGGTCCATGTCCCAGGCTGCTTGCTTTGGACATGAAGAGCCAGCTGTGGCCTTCTCCCTAGATGGCTGTGGCGTGGATCATATTGAATGGCAGAGCAGGCTCAAGGGGCTGATTTGTCTACTCCTGTTTGTAGTGCTGATGTGAATAGAACCCGGACTCCAACTGCTTCAAATGTCTGACTGACAAGGTCCAAGACTCCAAACTAAGGTCAGATGCTGCCTTTGACTTTCAGTGCCATGAACCTGACTGATGACATTCTTTCTCGACTAGACCGAGGACTAGTCCATTCAAACAGGGCCATTTGGTTGGAGCACTTGCAGTGCATTTGGTCCTTAGGCTGTTGGCACGCGGTGTGGGTGTGAGATTGCCAAAGCACTGTGCCACACAGCATGAAGTCCACCCTGGAACAGCAGCTGCTGACAGCTATGGCCATCTGCCTGGCTTTGTGTCTGCTCTATGAGGCAACGAAAAACAGTAGTAATGGGAGCCTGACGTTCTGATTGAGATAGCAAAGTGCTAAAAAGGAGGGCTGTGAGCTGTGAGTGTCCAAGTAGGGGCATAGTGAGCAACCGTGATGACAGCAAGAATCTGAGATGAACACTTTTCCGATTATGAGATTGTGCAGAGAGACAGGCACCAAAGCAGTGGCTGTAACACCGCAATGGAAGATGTTGGTGCACTCTGGCATACAGCAGAGTGCTATCGTAAATGAGTCAGACATGTGTCATGACAATGTGGGGAGATTAGGGTGCCACGGTGGCTCAGTGGTTAGCACTGCTGCCTCACAACTCCAGGGACCAGGGTTTGATTCCACCCTCGGGTGACTGTCTGTTTGGAGTTTGCACATTCTCCAAGTAGCTGCATGTGTTTCCTCTGGGTGCTCTGGTTTCCTCCCACATTCCAAAGATGTGCAGGTTTGGTGGATTGGCCACTGCTAGATTGAGCATAGGGCCCAGGGACGCGCAGGCTAGGTGAATAGGCCTTGGGAAATGCAGGGTTATGGGAACAGGGTATGGGAGTGGGCCTGGGTGGGATGACACTTGAATGGTCAGTGTGAACTCGATGCGCTGAATGGCCTGCTTCCACACTGTAGGGTTCTATGGTATTTCTGTGGTGATAGTCTGACGCCAACCTCCATGAGTGGTGAAATACGGGCATTGCCCGTGAAGGTGTTCCTGAGGTGGTAGGGACCTTCTGACCAATATGGAGGCCCAGAAGAGCACTAATAAAGAGCTCTTGAGGTGCAGTGATAGTGTCCCTCCCCACCTCCGCGCAGGACAGCCTGAGTTTAAGCCCCACCTGCTTTAGAGATGTGCTACAACATCTTTAAACAGGTTGATTTTTTAAAAAAATATATACTATAATAAAAATATTCCCTTCCTTATTTGGATGAGGTGTTATACTTGAAACAAGAAACTGAGTTCCATACGTAGAAGCTGATTAAAGTATTATGTGTTTAAAGCAGCATTTTGAGTTTACAACGAGTGCACATTATCATTGTTTGTGTTGCTATAGTGGAGGGCGGATATGCATTTTCTGTAACATCTTCTTTCATACATTGATAAATAGTCCTCTGTTAATCTTTGCTCAGTGAGTGTGTCTGGCAATGGCCTCCCTGGTCTTCTCTGAAGCTTGTGTTCGCATAAAGCAGGCTCTTAATTTTTTTATGTGATAAATCAGCAGCACTAATCCTCCTAAATCAATTATCAGCCTTTTATTTCAGGTAGATCTATTTGTAGAGGATGTTTTAATACTGCCCCTTTTGATGCACAGTAGGAGTACAGTGCTGGATAGAACTGCTTTCTTTCTCTGTATTCTTTAGGTGGCCTACTGGATAGATTGCATGACATCACTGGCAAAGCTGTGAGTATAATGTAAAGGTCATTTGCTGCATTGATCTGAGGTCCTGATAAAACCCAGCATTATGATCCATTCTCCGAGTGTTTTATACACACTAGGTGGTAGAGCCCATTTACAAATGGAGCTTTCATTGTCTTCCCATTCAGTCACACTGATAACTGGATTTGCACTTTGATGTCAAGCTTAGCACAAAACACTTAGGAGTTTCTGACCTTTATATAGTGCCGATTAAATCTATGTTTGGTGGTTAGGAGACAACAATGAAAAGTACATCGAAGTAAATGTATTGCCAATGATTTGCAGAGAACTGGCAATTCTCTTGCACTGGGGAATCAATTTATCATGTCAATACCTAGAAACACGTTGAACTTTTTTTTCCAAATATGATATTATTGCTTGTTGAAGATGAAGAAAATTGAGAGAGAAAAAACTGCAAATGCTCAAAGTCTTAAATCAAAGTAACACAATTCTGAACTGAGGCCTGGGAGTTCAAACTGAATCCAAAACCTTCCAACACACAGCTGAAAAAAGTACAAATACTAGGTCTCAGTTACACTGATTAATGATATACCAGACCTGTGAAAAATGGTAAATGAAACTCCCTTTCACTTCAGACTGTTTGATGTTTGCACTTTGGATCATGTCATCCAATTCCGCAAGTTCCTTGTTACTCGGATCTCCAAAACCCAACTCCTTCATGAATGAATAGAGGGATGCAGGTAACCTTCCAAGGACCTGGATTCAAATCCCACCCTGGAATCTGAATTCAATAAAAAAATCTGGAATTAAGAGTCTAATGATGACCATGAATCCATTGTTGTCAGGGAAAGAAAAACCCATTTGGTTCATTAATCTCCTTCAGGGAAGGAAACTGCCCTCCTTACCTGGTCTGGTCTACTTGTGACACCAGATCCACAGCAATGTAGTTGACTCTTAACTGCCCTCTGGACAATTAGGGATGGGCAAGAAATGCTGGCCTGGCCAATGACGCCCTCATCCCATGAATGAATTTAAAAAAAGCACTGACAAGTGGAACAAAAACAAAGTTGCTGGAAAATCTCAGCAGGTCTGGCAGCATCTGTGAAGGAGAAAACAGAGTTAACGTTTTGGGTCCGGTGACCCTTCCTCAGAACTGTCATTAACTCTGTTTTCTTCTTCACAGATGCAGCCAGACCTGTTGAGCTTTTCCAGCAACTTTGTTTTTGCTCCTGATTTACAGCATCCGCAGTTCTTTTGGTTTTTACTGACAGGTGGAACACCTTTCTGAACTTTAACATTCCTTTTAAATTTCAAAAATATGGATTCATAGAGTTATACAGCATGGAAACAGACCTTTTGGTCCAACCAGTCCATGACGAACATAATCCCAAACTAAACTAGTCCGACCTGCCTGCTCCTTGCCCATATCCCTCCAAACATTTCCTATTCATGTACTTATCTAAATGTCTTTTAAACATTGTAACTGTACCTATATCCATCACTTCATCAGGAATTTCATTCCACACGCGAACCATCCTCTGTGTAAAATTTTGACCCTCATGTCTTCTTAAAATCTCTCTTCTCTCACCTTAAATATGTGACCCCTAGTCTTGAAATCAACTACCACTAACTCCATCTATACCTGTCATTATTTTATAAACTTCTATAAGGTCTCCTCTCAACCTCCCACACTCCAACGAAAAAGTCCCAGCCTATCCAGCCTTTCTTTATAACTCAAACACTGCATACATGGCAATATCCTTGTAAATCTCTTCTGAACCCCTCCATCTTAATAATATCCTTTCTATAACTGGGCGACCAGAATTGGACACAGTACTCCAGAAGAGGCCCCACCAATGTCCTGTACAACCTCAACATGACTTCCCAACTCCTATACTCAAAGGACTGAGCAATGAAGGCAACTGCGCTAAATGCGTTTTTAACCACCCTGGCTATATAAATATCTTTGTATATATACATCATCACAAACACGTTCAGTTCTGTAGCATATCAAGGAAATAAACAAATGCTGGGGTTTGATTTTATCCAAAGAAACCAAAAGCATTTCTTACTTTTACAAGACTGTATTTACATGCATTTAAGGCACCAGGAGGGTCCAATAACTGAACAGACTCTTGTTGTACTTTGGCAGAAAGACCTCAGGCAGTTGTCTTTCCCCACTGTGCCTTGCTCGCAGTTGCCCCAAGCATTAGTGCATAGTCCTGGACCTAGGATTGTGCCAGTCTTCAACACTCGGTCGAGATCAACTCCTTGTTCCAGAAGACCAACAAGTTTCAGGCAGATCTAAGAGCATTTGTCACTGAGTTGATGGTCCTCCAGGCGCAGTTGATGTTTGCCTCAGTGTGTGCCCTGGGGAACAGACCATAGAACACAGAGTCCTGCATCACGGAGCTGCTTGGGACGAACGTCGACATAAACTATGGTATCTCTTTCTAGACTTCTTTTGCAAAGGCACATCCCTGAGGTAACAATGTCAGGTATCGCAATTGAACAAATGACCATGTTAGGCATGGAGGAAAGATTCCTCTCCATTTACCAGCCAGCACACTGAGCTCAGGCGTGGTCCAGCCAAAACCACTCTGCATTATCCCCTGGGTTGGTGGACTAACAGCAACACCAGAAAAATATATTCCACTACATCAAATTACATTTATCATTTCTTAAGTCTTCCTAAAACAGCCAGCTGTGGTTTTCCTTTACTAACTTGCCAGGGTAATACCTTGCTGTCAAATTGACGCCAATTCTGTGTTGCACTTCATGACACATACCCACTAAGAAGTAGATTGAGAGGCATTGAACTAATTTTGTCGTAGTATCTTGAATATACTTACCAGTTTCTATTTTGTGGCTTGGATAAATTTCTTTTAGCACTTGTTAATGTGCTGAATTATGCTGCACAGTGGGTATCACACTGATTCTAATTCAGTCCAAATATAGTCTGCAATGTTCTCTACAACTTTCTAAACTGCTTGAGGCTTAAACAAACAAACCCACAACAACACCTTGATCTTGTTACAGCTCTGTAACCATCTGGCTTCACCTTTGCAGTAAAAATGGCTGGATTCCATATTGAGTGCCTAAGAATGCATTGTACAATTACATGATGTTGTGTAGGGCACTAATTTATTGCAAGTTGTTTTTTCAAGGACCGTGGAGACACCTCATGTCACTGAATGCATTTTCTTTTAAATTGGGATGGAACGGAAATAGAGCAATTATGAACACTCAAAAGTTTTTATTGATCTAATCTCTAACAGAATAGACTCCGGCCTAGTGTTTCATGCAAATTTTGGTTATGCCTTTGAAAAAAATAGTCAGGCTGGCAATGAACTTCGCATTTCTGAGATTGAGGTGTGAGACTTAATATCAGTTGGCCAGCTGTACCAAGAATGAGGTGTGAATCTCTGCCTCTAGGAGCTCTGTGATCATATTGCCCCAGATATCACACTGAACAGTACCTGAAGGAGACACAAATCACTGTTGGCTTTTCATTTCTCTTCTTTTATTTATTTTCTTCATCCCTTAATCCTTACATTGATTTTGTTCCTCATCCTGCTCCATTCCTGAAATCAGCCTCTGTTTATCACAGGCAGTGCTGCTTGTCTTCTGGCTTTTAGCTCAGGTAATCATTTTTCTCTGTGTGTTGTTTCCTGCCTTTTCTTACTACATGGTCATTGCACGAAACCTGATCCAGTATCTATCCACTTGTCCAACTACCAGGGAAGGTCTATTATCATGAGGTTTGATATCATGTGAATTCATTTTCATGGGAGTTTCATGGCTCCCAGGCAAGTTAAATCTTACATCTTTATTTTGTTTGCTACAATTGGGAGAATTTGGTATTCTTTTACAAGCATAGTCCAGTTATAACATGGTCTCACAGTTGGTAGTCAATATTCATGATATAATGGACTTTCACTGTAAGTGCATGCCCAACAGCTATAATTCACTTTGGGAGGGCATTTTGAACATTGACCAATTCCTGAATCCACGTCTCTTCATGTGGGGGTGCTGGTGTTGGACTGGGGTGGGACAAAGTCAGAAATCACACGACACCAGGTTATAGTCCAACAGGTTTATTTGAAATCACAAGGTTTCTGAGCGCAGCTCCTTCATCAGGTGAATTTTTAACCGGTTTCAACTGTGGTACTGGAGGAGTCTTGGTTACTGCGAGGGGTGATGCTGAGTTTCTCCAGTTTCCTGTTCTTGGTGTGTATGTAGGTGGCGTAGTTCCAGTGCCTCATCCATTTGGCAGTGTCTCATAGCTGGTCTGCTGTATCCTGAGCGCAAGCTGAGAATATGGACTCTATTTTGATTTCAAGGTATATGGCATCTGCTGTAGCACTGGTGTATGAGGTGATTGAGGAGTGTGCGGGAAGTGCACCAGCAGAGTCTCTCAACGTAGTCTATGTTGTAGGTCAACTTGAGTGGGTTGGTGATCTGTAGTGTTTACGGGATCTTCTCTGCTTTATTGCATATCTGCAGAAACTTCATATGGATGAAAGGGCTACGCTGCAGAAGCTTGTGATTTCAAATAAACCTGTTTGATGGTAACCTGGTGTCATGTGACTTCTGACTTTGCCCCTTCAGTGCTCTGGTCGAGATTTGTTAAACTCAGTACAAACTAAAATCTGGTACTTGAGGGTAGATTCCATGGTTCATGTAGAAAGAAAATGAACCACACCCTCTGAGCACACTGAGAGAGACCAACAGGGCAAGAGTCCATGAATTTCGGTTGTTGATGTAAGTTGACTGTGCTGTCTTAATTTTTTTTAACTTGGACGGGGATGGGAAACATAGAAGGGCAGACATTTCAAAGGTTAACATCTCTTAGAGGGATGCCGCACTTTAATTGGAAGACAACTTTATCACTGGAGGCTAACCTTGGTTCAAAGGGCTGGACAAACAGCACATGGGTGACAATGGCCTGGTGGTATCATCGATAGATTATTAATCCAGAAACTCGGCTAATGTTGTGGCAACCCGGGTTCAAGTCCTGCCATGGCAGATGGTGGAATTTGAATTAGATAAAGTATCTGGAAATAAGGGTCTAATGATGACCATGAAACCATTGTTGATTGTTGCAAAAACCTATCTGGTTAGGGAAGGAAACTACCATCCTAATCTGGTCTGGTCTACATGTAACTCCAGACCCACAGCAATTTAGTTGATGCTTAACTGCCCACAGGGCAATTAGAGATGGGCAATAAACGCTGGTCTACTTTCCGTGAGTGAATCATGAAAAACATGAGCTTGAAGGTTCTTCTGGACAAGGTGGTGTTAAGTAAAATGTTGGAACATGTACTGGTCTGTGCCCTGTTTTATTCTCAGGCTGAAATATTGCGTTTTCTCTCTCCTTGCAAGAAACGTTATTCAACAATCTTCACAAAAGAATACACACACTGTGGAAAGACAGTCTCCCTTCCAGCCAGTCAATTTGCATTGGCAGCAGGACCTCCAAAAACGTGCACCAGGAGAGTCATGAGGTTGACTGGGTATCTTCAGGCCATCCAAGTGTGGTAAGGACTCCCTTCAAAAGCTACATCTTACTAGTACTTTTCACTCAGTGGCTAACAAGCTGTTACATCTGCTCCTGTAAGGCAGTGGACAGGTTAGTCTTCCTGCTTGATACACAGACATTAGCACCTCCTATATCTGCACATGCACCTTCTTCTTTGTGTTGAGCTCTTCCAAGAGGGCAATGTTGGCTAAAGGGTGGAATAGAAATTTACCCCATCTCAGAATTACTTATGAATCACTGCAGACCATACCTGCACCAGTACAGAAACATGCACCTTGGAGGCTAGCAGGAGCCAAGGGAGGATTATCTAGTGAATTATTGAGCACACGTGAAGAGGATCAAATGGAGATGGCAGATGACCATTAACCAAAGGAATACAATGTTACAGCCAAGGGCTGAACTCCTTTGAGATCCTTGGATTTGCCCTTACTGAATGCACACATTACCCAGCAGAACCCTTTGCACATTTCGTTTTTGGAAACTTCAGTAATTAAGAAAGTGAATGGTTCCTGGGAATTTATTGCAAGAGGAATGGAACGTAAAAATTGGAACTAAAATCACAGAACACTGGAAAAACTCAGCAGGTCTAGCAGCATCTGTGCAGAGAAATCAGAGTTAACATTTCAGGTTCAGTGACCCTTCCTGAGGACTCAGTTCTGCTTTCTGCATCTGCATTCTTTCAGTTTTAATTGTGTGAATAGAGGAAACAGTTTTGAGTCTCGTCCCAATTGTTCCAAAGAATCATACTGAACATCATAAAATGTTCACTCTACCCTTTGAGACTGCTCTGTCGTTCAATGAGATTATGATTGATCTGATTTTAACCTCAACTCTTATCTACCTGATAATCTTTCATCACGTTGATAGCCAAGAATCTAATACTGCCCGAACTGCTGAGTTTCTCCAGCACTTCCTGTTTGTATTTCAAATTTCTAGATTCTGCAGCAATTTGCTTTTATTAAGTAGGGACATTTTGCTACAGCTTTACCTGTACCGCATTTGCAGTAGTGTGCAGATTTTTGGTCTCCTTATTTGAAAACTAATATTATTGCATTAGGAGCAACTCAGAAGAGATTTGCACATTCCTGGGATCAAGGTACTATCTTGTAAAGAAAGCTTGAGCCTATTGGACCCGTACACTTTAGAATTTAAAAGAATCAGAGATAACCTTATTGTAATATATAAGATCCTGCGAGGTACATACTAGGACAATGTTTCTTCTTGTGAAGGGAGACCAGAATGAGGGGACACAATTTAAGAAAAAGAGGTCCTCATGTTAAGGTGATGAGGAGAATTATTTTTCTCTCGGAGTCATTAGTCTGTAGGAGTTATCTCTCAGAAAACAGTGGAGCTGCATCACTGAGTTCATTCTAAGCTGAGTTAGATAGATTTTTAAGAGAAAGGGGTGTCTGGGGTTATGAAGGACAAACAGGAAAGGGATGGTGAGGCTAAAATCAGATTAGCTATGATCTTATTAAATGGCAGAGCCAGCTAAAAGGGCTGAATGGCCTACATCTGTGACTAAATCCTGTGCTAGTAACATGGAAGGTTAGAGAACATTCAACTATGATGCTGTGTCGACAAGGGGTTTGTGGAATATGCACACAGATAGTGAATAGAAAATTTATGAACCATGTGGAGGTATCTTCAATGACTTAGGGCCTAAACAAGGATACAGTTTTCTTCACTAACATTGCATTCATAATATCCAGATTGCCTCCTTCTCGTTATGCTGCACAAAGGATAGATCCTTGACAGCTACTTCAGTGCTCTGCTGGCAGTGGTCATGGGTCAGAGACCAGCAAAACAAACCATTTGTGACAGACAAGTTACAAGCTCTATACAGTGGAGTAGTATGCTAATGAACACTTGCTTCTCTTATGAAGCAGTTAGAAAGAAACAGGAGAGCGAAAAGTAATTGGCAGTATGCCCTTTGCTTTTAGGAAGGACAAGTTCCAGAAAAACATATGTTGTTGAAGGGAGAGGATTAATAAACAAACAAGAAAATGCTTAAGGATAATTCTGATCAACAGAAAGGACATATGAATGATAGAAATAATAATAATAGGCACATGACAATGAACACAAGAAAGTTTTTTTTGGTCCAGTACTGAAAAAGCTGCAAACTAAACATCAGAGTGCAGAACATCAGCAAGATGAAGGAAAATGCCAAACTGTGATTCCAGCAAGCCCATGCTTTCAGCAGTGAGACCTGGACAGCGTACACTAGTAAGGAAAATTTCCTGAACAGTTTCCACATTGGCTCAGACACATCCTCAGCATCTCTTGGTCAGACACGGTCACCAACTCAAACATCCTGGAGCATGTTATTCCATCAGCATCTACTCAGTATTAAGCTAGTGATACCTGTGACCATACACCCTGGAGAACTGGACACTAAATCCATGAACTGGACATTGAATCCATGAACTGGACACTGAATCCATGAACTGCTAGGTGTCTTTGCCTTTGCTACAACACTGCCTGAAAGCAAGGTTCAAAGATATTGATCATCCACACCTGGGAGACATCCACTGACTGCTGGGAGCTCTGGAAGTTGAATAGAGAAACAGCAGAAGAGATGAGGAGAAATAGAAGGTTCATCTGAAAAGACAGCCCAGGGAGAACAGAGGCCAATAGACCTGCATCTTCTCACCCATTATCTTAATCAGCAGTTAATGTGGCAGCAACTGCTCTGCCAGTACATAAGTCCAGGCTACATTTAACACAAAATTGACCACCTAGACACAGACAAAAGACACCTGAGATGGAGATTGCCAGGGATGTTCGAATGGTTTAGTTTGTCACAGGGAGGATTTATACTTTTCCTTATGCTATTGCTCAAGGGTTGATTTGATTTGATTTATTACTATCACATGCACTGAGATACAGTGAAAATACAGTTGTTTTGTGCGCTATCCAGACGAATCATATCTCACATAAGTACATCAGATTAAAAGAACAGAATGCAGAATACAGTGGCATAGCTACAGAGAAGGTACAGAGAAAAATCAAATCCAATATATGAGAGGTCCGTTCATAAGTCTGATAACAGCAGGGAAGAAGCTGTTCTTAAATCTGCTGGTATGTGTTTTGCATCTTCTGCCTGATGGAGGAGTGGGGAAGAGAGTGGCAGGTGTCTTTGATTATGTTGGCTGCTTTCCCAAGGCAGTGGGAAGGATAGATGGAGTCAAAGGAAGGAAGGCTGGTTTGTGTGATGGACTAGGCTGCGTTCTTATCTCTCTGTAATTTCTTATGGTCTTGGGCAGAGCCGTTGCCATACAATGCTGTGACGCAACCCGATAGGATGCTTTCTATGGTCATCCATTAAAATTGGTCAGAGTCATTGCAGACTTGCCAAATTTCCTTAGCCCTTTTGAGGAGGTAGAGGCTTTGGTTTACTTTCTTGGCCGTAGCTTCAATGTGGATGGACCAGGACAGATTGCTGGTGATCGTCACTCCCGGGAACTTGAAGCTCTCGACCATCTCCACCTCAGCACCATTGATGCAGACAGGAATGTGTCCTCCACTCTGCTTCCTGAAGTCAATGTCCAGCTCCTTTGTTTTGCTGACGTTGATGGAAAGATTGTTGTCTTTACACTATGCCGCTAAGCTGCCTATCTCTTTCCCGTACGCTATCTCATCATCATTTGAGATCCGACCCACTACTGCGGTGTCATCAGCAATCGTGTAAATGGAGTTACAGCAGAATTTGGCCATATAGTAGTGAGTGTATAAGGAATATAGTAAGGCACTTGCCTGTAACCAAAGGCCAGTCAGTGACTGAAGGAATCAGCGTTGAGCGTTTTCCTTCCACGCTGCCGAGGCTGCAAATTGGCTTTCCAGCACTTTTGACTGCATGAACCCCATTCCGTGGAGATTGATGGTATCCATCACACTGTGATCGTAAATGACCTTGGATACCCCTTGGGCGTGGAGAGTTGGGTGCCACATCAGGATCTGGAAATGAAATCGTGGGAACTGGTACTTCTCCTGTTTCCAATCTGTTTATCTCTTACTCTAACAGTGCTTCATGTTAGTGTCTTCTTTGTGAGAATATGAGAGATTACCTTGTATATCAATGCATATAGCAGTAAATATTGAAGCAATAAATCCAAAAATTGGATTATTATCTGTTGTTGTGTTATCTTGAGTCACTTCCCTTATCCCAAATGGGTGTATGCTAACAGTCTGGAGTTGTTTGGGATACATACATACATACATATGCTTGTCAGGTGCTCTAATGACTCCATAGGCGTTGTCAATAATGGCTGTCCTTTTTGAGGGGCGTGCCATTGCATTTGAAGTGATGTTGATATTTTACATGTTTTTTTTTTCTTTCCTCACTACTCCTAGAAAACAAAGTTTCAGTTTTCTTTGTGATGTCCCAAGCTGACTGATATGACATCTTTCTCCAGGAGTGGCTTAGGATAAGCAAGGGGCATAATGATTGAAAATGGGAGTGACTTTGATAACAATGTGCTCAAGGTGTCCTATTTTTAAGAGTCAGAGAGTTTAATGGCATAGAAGAGGCCCGTTCGTCCATTGAGTCTGCACCAACAAAAAAATTCCCATCATCCATCTACACTTCCCATTGCCTAACCTACAGCTTTGACTATCTGTGCTGGCGTAGCCCAAATATCAGGCTTGAGTGAGCGTTGCAAATTAATGACTGTCTCTATTGACGCATGGACCAGCATCATCAGGCATGTTAATTTAGTTGTGCCCCAGTCAAATCATGTTTTTTTATTCTTTTTGGTAAGTAAACATCACTGATAAAGTCAGCAAAATTTGTTGCACCACTTGGTCATTTCAGAGGGCAGTTAAGTGTCAACTCTATTGCTGTCTGGAGTCACATAGATTGAGGCTGGCAGATTGACAACGGCATCAAGGCTATTTTGACTAAGAATAACTCTCAATTCCAGATTTAGCCAATGGATTTAAATTCCACCAGTCACTTTGATGGGAGTTGAACCCACGTCACAATCAGTGCCTTGAAATTTCTAGCTCAGTGTTCCACCATCTTCCCATGAGAATTGGTGCCAGTGCCTGAGGTACAAGTGGACCTGTCTTTCCTCCTGTAGGATATTGTCTTCTTCCCTTAACCCTGGTGCCAATGGAATTCCAATACTGAACACTGTGCTTGTAATTGCAGGATATAATGAGGGGCATAAAGAACGGTTTTGTTGAATGTCAGCAACAATGGAGTGCTGACATTCAGAAAGCCAGCAGAGGCAGCAATAAAACTAAATGAATTAGCCATAATGCACCAAGTTTGGTTGGTAATTCAAAACAGCAGGGAAAGTGCAAGTTCTCAGAATTAGTAAACTTAGCCTTAAGTGGTACGGCTCTGGATCAAACGACCTGAAGGCTTCTCAGCACTTTAAACAGGCACTGATAGAAAGCTCGACAAAAGACCGCCGGGAATTTATCATCAGACCCATTCTAATTAATCCGGATAATTTTCATGGAGATAATGAGGCCAGAGCAAGCTTGTGTTGCAGCCTCAAATTGCAATCACTGTGGAACTGAGACTGTGGTTGGACTTAGTCTCCAATTCTCTGGGCCCTGCACTTTCTCTGTTTAGAGCACAATGACAGTGAAGTGGCTGTTTGGGGCTTCATTACTCTTCGTGTCTCAGCAACTCAATGCATTAAACAACCGGTCAAGGAGGCTGTTCTTTTAAATTTGAATTGGGCATGTGTCACCTCCGAATCCCAGTGCCTTTAGTTAAGATATGAATGCTATTACTTTATACTTATACATCTTTTTTGTATTTCAGTATACTTGCCTGTGAAGCATTGAGCAGAAATACTTGACTCCATCACTTTATACCAGAAAGTGAAAGGTTTCTTCCCACCAATTTATTACTCTCTATCACATCCTATTGCATACACTGAATCCATTATTGTATCACAATTTCCTTAAAAGAAAAGAGAAGCCTAGAGTTAAGTGTTTTGTTCACAGCACTGTTCCATTCCAGATTGTAAAGTGTACCACTCCCCTAATTCATAATTCTTTTTTGAAAACAGTGCTGTTTGTATTGACAACAGATCGGGTTCGACAGTCCCAGTTACACCAGAGCTAGATCTGGTTGCCTCCGCTAATGTGATCAGTCTGCAGTACTCCCAAGCCTCTTGCTTCCAATAGCGAGCATCACTTCAAACTGTTCTGAGAGTTAATCTAAAGCTGCAAGACATCTGAAATCATATCTGCTGGAGATAGAATATAACCTGACATTAGTGTGGTTTCCTGGAATATTTACTTCTACAGAGGCTGCTTAGAAGTTGTAGGCACCATTGCCTCCTACTGCTCAAGGATGCACAGCTACACCACTAATCAGTGACTCTGGTATGTCCATACAGTGGTGAGGGGAAGGGGGAAGGGCACGGTGCCAATGGTACAAAGTGAGATGGGAGGGTGAGGAAGAACAAAGAGGATACAGAGAGATTTGGATATGTTGGATGAGTGGGTCAGAACACAACAATTGAAGTAAGTATGCGAAGTGATAGGAATAATAAAAAGCAGAATATCTTTTCAATGGTAAAGGAGACACTAATATATGAAAGAAACAGTAATAGTTGGAAAAAAAAGTATTTTGGTATATTGGGCCTTCATGCGTCTCTGTTGCACAATGATCAGCATCTTGGACTTCTAAAGAGTTGCTTTTCAAAAGCTGTGGGTTCAAATCCCACCAGAGTCATAATTGATTTCCAGGGCTGGTAGAGTGGCTCAGTGGTTAGCACTGCTGCCTCACAGTGCTGGGGACCTGGGTTCAATTGCAGCCTCAAGCAACTGTCTGTGTGGAGTTTGCACATTCTCCCCATGTCTGTGTGGGTTTGCTCCTGTTTCCTCACACAGTCCAAAGATGTGCAGGTTGGGTAGATTGACAATGCTAAATTGCCCAGTGTTCAGGGATGTGCAGATTAGATGGATTAGCCATGGGAAATGCAAGGTTACACGGATAGGGTGGGGAGTGGGTCTTGGTGAGATGCTCTTTGGAGGGTTGGTCTGGTCACAATTGGGCCAAATGGCCTACTTCCACATCATAGGGATTCTATGATTCAAATTGAAATACACAGGGTGAATTGTACCAGTTATGTTTCATTTGTCAGTTTTATAGAGTACTCCCCTAATAGACGGATTTCATTGTACATAAATCTCAGAAAGTTAACATACAGCTAGATGAAGCAAATGTTAGGTTTTCTGACAGAAGTATTGTTGTATAAGAGTAAAAATGTCTAATTTCAATTCAGGTGTTGGTGAGCTGCACTCCACATTCTGGTTTCATATTTAAACAAGGATATAGTTTCCACAGAGTAACACAGGTTAACTAAATTAGTTCCAGGAATGAGGAGATTGTATAATGAGGATCAAGTAGAATATGTTATATTCCATAGTGATTTGAAGAATGAGAAGTGCTCTCCTTGGAATATGTAAAAGTTATAATGATAGTTGACAGAATAGATGTTGAGAAACTGAGGAACCCAGAGCATAAAGTCACAGTCTTAGCATAAAGAGTCAACCATTGAGAACTGGGAGGAGTAGGACTTCCTCACATAAAGATTATAAATCTAGGAATCTCTTATTAGGGAGCTGTAGGCACTCCATTCCTGAATATGTTCAAGATATAGACCAATAGATTTCTGCTTACAAAGAGAGTTAAGAGAAATGGGGATAGTCCAGGAAGGTGAGGTGGAGGTGGAAAATCAGCCATGATCTTGTTCAACAGCAGAATAGGCTCAAACGATTCGAGGACCCTCTCCATCTCTTATTTCTCATGATTTATGTCTTTCTAAGTTAGTCATAACATAACAGTTCTACAGAAACATCAGATCCACTTTCTTTTTTCTATATAATCCGAACAAAAGTACTTTATTTTTAAGTAATATTGTGCACATCCAGCTCCCTGCTCTCCTGCAGTTGTTAATGTTCTGCTCTCCTGATTGGAAGTCTGACATTACTGCATCATATTGACCTAGTCTGAGTAGAGCTGTGTTTCATTTGAGGAATTCATTGATTTTTATGTTTTTAGTAATGACTAACATCGAGCATCTGATTAATTCACCATGTATGAATCTACATGAATTATGCTAATACAAACTATAAGTCACTACAACAGCAACTTATATTTATAGCTCCCCTCGGAAGGAGGGTGTCTTACACTGAACAGAGGCACATGGAGAACACCAAGCAAGGGGCATGCCAAGGTAGATTTAGGGGTTGGAAGCCAATTCAAAAACAGGGATGTAAAAAGGATTCTAAAAGCAGTGAGGGGAGTAGTGTAGGGGAAGAGAGTTGGGTTGAGAACTTCAAAGGACAGGAATTCCATGTATGAACTATGAGTGAATGAGCAGTTAGCAATGATGAGTGGAAGAAGCAGGACTGGGAAGAAATCTACACTTAGAGGATTGGAATTGTGAGCAGAAACATGTCGGAAGATGAGAACACCAATGTAGATAGAGGTAAGGTCATCGAGAGATTTCTAAACAAGCTTGAGAATCTTGAAATGAATATATTGGATGATTAAAGGTTCTAAAGGGGAAGAGCTTATGGTGACATTTTAGATGAATTAAAACCTGGTAGACTTGGTATTTATCTGGAAAAGAAATAATTTAACATGACATGCATTGAGACTAAAATAAAGGCAAAGTTGCCGTGGTCCTAACATATCATAGGATATTAGACCATTCAAGAGAGATAACTAGTCATAGTAATTTAACCTGAGGGTCACCATGTCTCAGGTGAGGGGTTAAGTTGTGAAGTGGGACCTTCATGGTAAGTCCAGCTAGTACAGGAATTCAGTCTGCGCTGTTGGCATCACACTACATCACAAAGCAGACGTCCAGCTAACTGATATAAGCAGTTGGCCGCCTTGAGACGACTGGAGTTCTGGAAGACTGAAATTATTTTGTTGAGAGCCAGGATAAGGATGTTTTGAGTGGTGGTTGTATCTGCCATTTTGTGAGTTGTCCCAGGCCCAGTTAAGGGTTCCATGTTCAGGTTTATGAGCTTAGACTAACAAGCAGAATGGAAACATTCTCAGTGATGATTACCAGATCGGGGAGGCATTGGCTTGGTGGTATTAGTGCCTGGACTGTTAATCCAGAGATCCAGATAATGTTCTGGAGACCGGAGTTCGAATCCCACCATAGAAGGTGGTGGAATTTGAATTCAATAAAAATAAAAATTAAGAGTCAAATGATGACCATGAATCCATTGCCAATTGTCAGGAAAACCCATCTGGCTCACTTATGCCATTTAGGGAAGGTAACTGCTATCCTTACCCAGTCTGCCTGCATGTGACTCTAGGCCCACAGAAATTTGGTTGACTTTTAACTGTCCTGTGGGCAGTTAGGGATGGACAATAAATGCTAGTCTAGCCAGCAGTGCCCTCACGTTGTGAATGAATTTTAAAAATGCTCAAAGGACCACAACTGGTTACAGGAAAGGACTTTAGGGAAGGGAAATTATGATTCCCTTAAGTGCACATGAGGAAGGTAATGAAAAACTGTCTCCTGGATTATTTTCCTTTGTCTTATTGTTCAGTGTCCATTGAACTTGAAATGAAAGGAACCGAAGGGGAAAGCACAAGAATGTGAGAAATGGAGAGCTGAGCAGGCGATCCAATCTGTTGGTCACCACCACCACTCTCTCAGTGTCTTCACAACAAATTGGTTACATTTCCTCACCATTTAGAGGTTTAAAAATGATGTGTGTGTTTCTGTAGTTTATCTGCTACACCTCATTGCTATTTCAACAATTCACCACTTGGTTACTTCTTGTGAAAGTTAAAAATGATTTTCCTTTTTGCAAAAAAATTGCCTTAGTCAGTAAATGTTTCATTGGCTCAGGAATGAGGGAAAAAATGTCCTTTTATTAATGCCATCAGTTTAGTTATTGTAAACAATCTGATACATAAAATCAGAAATCACACGGCACTGGTTGTGGTCCAACAGGTTTATTTGAAATCACAAGCTTTATTTGAAATCACAAGCTTTCAAGCATTGCCCCTTCGTCATCTGACTTCTGACCTTGTCCACCCCAGTCCAACATCGGTACCTTCACATCATGATTCATAGCATCAGTTCAGTTAATCCATCTGGTGAAACTAAACCACAAAAAGAATGAATATAACCTGCTCATCGTAGATTAATGACTTGAGATGTTGCTTACGTTGTAGGTAGTTCAAATCCTTTAGTGACACACAGCGTGGAGCTGGAGGAACACAGCAGGCCAGGCAGCGTCAGAGGAGCAGGAAAGTTGACATTTCGGGTCAGGCCCTTCTTCAGAAATGGGGAGGGGAAAGGGAGCTCTGAAATAAATAGAGAGGGGGAATGGGGCTGGGGAAAGCAGGTCGGATGGTGATAGGTGAGTGCAGGTAGGGAGTAGTGGAGATTGGTCAGTGGGGTGGGTGAAGCAGATAGATGGACAGAAGATGGATAGATTGTGTCAGGGCTGAGGAGAACACTGGAGGGTTGCAGTCGGAGAGAGATCCACTGAGGTCTTTAATTGGTTCCAGTTTATATGATGTTAAAGGAAAGGAGAGACTTCTTTGGGCACAAAAAGGTTAGTGATCAATTTGCAACCAGAGCTGACTGCAATAACTGTGAATACCCAGGCCGTTTCTTTCATTGCAAATAAAATTCTAGCTGTGTGCAAAATCAGCTTTCCACATTTCAAGAATAAACCTGTCCACTGAATTAAAATTGCTGACCCGAAAGCAATGATATATAGATGTATGAAATGTAGTTGCAAGCAATCTTTGTCTAAGTTTAAATCAGCATCAATTGAAATAGTAGTACTCTTCTAACAAATACTTGCATGCTGAATCTAATAACAGGATCAGCAAAGAAACAATCAGAACAAATCTGAAACATGGCTGGTTTCACACTTGCCCATTCCATAAATTACAAACAAAAGCACAAATTGCTTGAGAAATGCAACAGGTCTGGCAGCATCTGTGGAGGGAAAGTAGAGTTAACATTTCAAGTCCAGTGACCCTTCTTCAGAACTACTAAATTACACATTACTGAATGCAAATGTTTAAAGTTTCAGCTGGGAATAGCGGACTTTACAAAGCTGTGGTTAGCCAATAACCTTGTAAACCCTAATTTAGATCACGAAACATGAAGGTAGTGATAATGATAATGACACTGAAAATGAATAATACATTTCTGAGACTAACAAAAGAGTTTTTTAACAAAAGCATTCGTTGTAGAGGAACATTTCATGCACGTACTTGGAATGGGCTGAGAGAGTTCTGCATTGTCAGAGATATTGTTGGGATGTTTAGGTGAATGTAAAATACCACAAGGCAACATTTGAAGAAGGTTAGGGTAAAAGTCTTGATGCTTCAGCCAAATGATTAGAATTACCTTTATTTTCATGTGCGCTTGAATGAGTGAAAAGTTTGCAATGTCGCCGCTTATGGCACCATCTTAGATACAGGATACCTAAGTCTCCTGTATCTACTTAAGTAGATACAGCTACTTATGTATTTGCTATAGAATTGAAAGAATAGTAAATAAAAGTCCAGTATAAGATTAAAAGGCTTTTGAAAAGTACTTAAATTACAGTGCTTTTACCAAGTCTGTGCCAGCACCTAGCTTCCAGACAGCACCGGGCTTCAAAACATCAATCCTCTCCTCCAGTCCACAAGGGCCTTGCTCCCTGACCTCATGGTCATCTCCAGTCCAGGACTTGCCTCCCCATGACAACCACTGGTCTGGGACTTGTCTCCTGTGCCAACCTCAGGTCCAGAATACTTGTATCCATCATTCCGTGCCTTTAAAAACAGTTACTTTATCTCATTGCTATTTGTAGGATTGTATTGTGCATTATTGCATAAGAACGGTAGAAAACTGCATTGGTGCACACTCAATCATCTGACATCAGTACAGATCTATGTAATCAATCATATTCCCATGCAATGGTATACTGACTTTTATACACAAGGGAAGTGCTTTAATTACTCTGTTCATAATCCACATTAACGAGGTGGACTTTGAAATCAAAGCAGAATTTCTAAATTTGTAGATGATACCAAATTTGGGAGGGGGACACTGGAGTGGGTGATATTTTCCAAGATATTCAAATATATGGGACCTCTAACAAATCATAGAGGATATTAATGAACTTGCAGAATGAGCAAATATTTGGCAAACAAAGTTTAACACAGATAAACATCAGGCAGTAAGTTTTGTTAGGAAGAATAGGCAGGTTTCTTATCACTTGGAAGGTGGAAGTCTGGATAGGGTAGCAAAAAAAACCAAAAATAGAATACAAATACAACTGTCATTAAATGTTGTGGCACTGGTTAACAAAGCCATTAAAAAGGAACTAAGCATTTATCGCTACAGGAGTAGAATTGAAAAGTGGCAAAGTTATTTTAAACCTATGTTGAACCTTGTTAGTTCAGCAGTATTCAGGGCTGCTCTGGAATGGAAAAGGTTCAGAGGGATATGGACCAAGCACTGGCAAATGAGATAACAAGGTGTGGAGCTGGATGAACACAGCAGGCCAAGCAGCATCTTACTGAAGAAGTGTCCAGACCCGAAACGTCAGCTTTCCTGCTCCTCTGATGCTGCCTGACCTGCTGTGTTCATCCAACTCTATACCTTGTTATCTCAGACTCCAACATCGGCAGTTCCTACTATCTCCAAATGAGACTAGTTTAGTTTGGGATACCCGGTTGGCGTGGACGAGTTGGACCAAAGGGTCTGTTTCCGTGCTGTATGACTCTTGGCTCTATGACTCAGTGATACACTACAGAGAAGAATAACAAGTATCATAATAAAAAAGTTCAGTTCCTTCTCTCTTGAAAAAAGAAGTTTGAGGAGAGACTGGAGAAGCATTTAAAATTCTGAAAGCTTTTGATAGAGTGGCTATAGAGAAAATGTTTCTACTTGTGTGAAAGGGCAGCACTTGGAGATCATTAAGATAAGACTGACACTATGAAAGTTTCTCACTCAAAGTGCAATGATTATATGGAACTTGCCACCTCAGTGAGCAATTGAAAAAAGTAGCATAGATGCAGTTAAGGAGAAGCTGAACTAACATATAAAGCAGAAGGGGATAAAAAGTAGTGTAACTGTAGTCTTACCAGGGCACAGGGCTGCTCCCTCATTAGAGAGAGATGATTGGGGGTGGTTTAACCTGAGGGTGGGCATGCTTCAGGAGAGGGGACAGGTTGAGAAGGAGGGTGCTTCATGGTAACCTCAGCTGGAATCGAACCTACGTGGTTGGCGTCAATCTGCATCACAAACCAGCCATCCAGATAGGAGAGTACGATAATAGATTGAGATGAGGAAAAATAGGAAGTAACTTGAGTGGACCATAAACACAGATGCGAACTGGTTGGGTCAAGTTGCCTGTTTTTATGCCACATATCCAATGTATTTCTGTCTGAAGAACAACATATAGCAAAACCCACATTTTTTATTTTTTGTAACAGCATCTTTAAAGTCCGACACCTAGGTCTCGGCTCCCCACTCCGTAACGAGATCCTCAACATCCTGACCCACAGACTGCAATCAACAAGAATAGGCAATAACATCTCCTCCACCGTAATTCTCAACACCGGTGTCCTGCAAGGCTACATACTCAGCTCCCTCCTTCACTTCTTTTACACTCGCGACTGTGTGGCCAATTTCTACACCTACTCCATTTACAAGTTTGCTGACGACACCACCATTGTAGGGCAGATCTCAAACGATGATGAGACAGAATACGGAAAGAGATTGAGTGCTTAGTGGCATGGTGTAAAGACAGCAATCTCTCCCTCAATGTCAACAAAACAAGGGAGCTGTTCATTGACTTCATGGAGTGGAGTGGAGGACACGCTCCGTCTGCATCAATGGTGCTGAGGTGCACAGGTCGAAACTGTCAAGTTCCTGGGAGTGATGATCACCAACAATCTGTCCAGGTCCATCCATGCTGACACATTGGTCAACAAAGCAGAACAATACTTCCTCAGGAGGCTAAGGAAATTTGAGATGTCCGCAAGGACGCTTGCTAATTTTTACAGATGCACCTAGAAAGTGTTCTATCTGGCTGCATCATAGCCTGGTTTGGGAACTGCTCTTCCCAAGACCTCAAGAAACTACAGAGAGTTGTGAACACAGCCCAGTCCTACAAGAAAACCAGCCTTCCATCCATTGACTCCCTCTATACTTCCTGCTGCCTTGGTAAGGAAACCAGCATAATCAAAGGCCCCTCTCACCTCCGTTATACTCTCTTCCAAACTCTTCATTTTGCAGAAGATATTAAAGTTTGTGTACACATATGAATAGATTCAAGGACAGCTTCTTCCCCACTGTTATTAGATTTCTGAATGGACCTCACAGATTTTAAATTTAATGTTGATCTCGCTCTTTGTGCACCTTCTCTGCAGCCATAACATTGTATTCCTCACTCTGTTCTGTCACCTTAATGCACTCTATATAGTATGATCTGCCTGTACTTCACACAAAACAAAACTTTTCACTGTACCTTGGTACATGTGACAATAATAAATCAAATCAAATCAAGCAATTGCCAGTGTTTAACTGAGTGTGCTGTTAGACCTTTTACTATATAACAAATAGATCAAATATAATGATGAATGAAGTATTGTTTTTTAGGCACTAAGGTATGTATACACATACAGGGAAGATATTTAACTGCAAAGGGGCAGATTTGGGTACAGGTCGAGGGTAAAGGTTGGTATATCAGAAACCCAGCTAATCCTCCTCCTTTCTGGCTTATAGTTGTGCACATTTGGAGATGTGTGGGAGACTCCCATTGAGATGTCTCCAGGTTATATACGTAAAGAGTAAATTAATTTTGCCTTTAACACATCATTCTGGCTTGAGCCAGCGTGCTGATTTCTTGAGCTATGTGGAAGCCGCTGAGGTCAACAAGGCAAGATGCCAGGAGAACATCATCATGCAATGAAATTGGCAAGCTGGTAAGCCCTCAAAGACTGAAACTGCCTAGCTGATTCACTGCATATGTTAAAAGCTTGTGCTCACATGACTTGTACTGCAAGCATGCTTTCTGGGCTTTATAAATCATTTTCAACATTTTGGAATTAATTTCAGAAATCTTGTATTTTGTTCACTTTGATCAGCACTCCTCTGCTGTCAGTGAGCACTGAAGCACAGAAGCAGCTTTTGCAGTTTTACCTTGGACCTCTGAAGAGGAATAGAATGCATAGCAACACCAAACACAACACCAACAGCGGCAGGAACAACACTAACTATATTTGTCTTCCACCCAGTCTGATGCTGCTTTACAAGACCCAATGGATAAAGTCAGAGCTTCAGATTGAAAGGGGCAAAACCCCATCACACGATGTCCAGGCACAGGACCATATTTTTCAAAGTGATGGCACAACAGTGCCCCAGGAGGCTAATGGTTTTTGCAGAAGGCTATTGTTGACATCTGCAGTCTACTGGAACAAGAGATCCTTCCACAATGGCCCAGTGGGCAAGTCTCGCTAGTGTGCCATGAGCCTGAATTTCATCACCTCTAGCTTTTTCCAGCAATCTGTTTTGACAGCTACTACCCACAAGTATATCTCCCAGATCCTCAATGCAAGGATTGGTACGGCAGTTCAGAACCAGGAGGCTCCTGTATTTGCCGTAGCTACTGTTCTCCTACAGGATCTTTGTTGTGGTTCAGTTGGTAGCACTTGTTTCTCAGAGGTAAATGGTTGTTGGTTTGTACCCTGCCCTTGGATTTGATTGTTGAAATCTTGATGTTTCAGGGCAGGACTGGGATATTGCATATCAAATTGAATCTGCCTTTTCATGTAATAGATCACCTTCTGCAATTTCAAAGAGAAAAGAGAGTATTGCCAAGTGTCCTGGCCAATGCTTTTGCTTCAAAGAACATTACATAAAATAAATATCTGCTGACGTCAAATGGTGGGATATTTGAATTTAATAACTATCTGGAATCAAGAGTCTAATAGTGACTACATGTCGTTTATCTGAAAAAAAAATCATCTTGTTCAGCAATAGTAGGAACTGCATTTTCTGAAGAAGGGTCTAGGCCCGAAATGTCAGCTTTCCTGCTCCTCTGATGCTGCTTGGCCTGCTGTGTTCATCCAGCTCTACACCTTGTTATCTTGTTCAGCAATATCCTTTGAGGAAGGAAATCTGCCCTCCTTATCTGGTCTGGCCAACACACGAACTCACAAACACAACAATGTTATTGACTCTCATCTGCCCTCTAAATTGGCCTAGCAAGCCATTCAGTTATATCAATTGCAAGAAAGCAGCCCACAGCCAACTTCTTAAGGGCAATAAATGCTGACCCAGCCAGCAAAACCACGTCCCACAAGTGAATACAAAAAATTAAATTTAAAAAAATATACTATTGGCTCGGTGGCTCAGTGGTCAGCACTGCTGCCTCACAGCACTAGGGACCCAGGTTCAATTCCAGCTTCAGGTGACTGTCTGTGTGGAGTTTGCGCTTTCTCCCGTGTCTGTGTGGGTTTTCTCCGGGTGCTCCAGTTTCCTCCCACAGTCCTAAGATATGTAGGCTAGGTGGATTGGCCATGGTAAATGCAGGGTTACAGCGATAGGGAAGGGTTGGATGCTCTTTGGAGGGCCAGTGTGGACGCAATGGGCTGAATGGCCTGTTTCCACACTGTCGGGATTCTATGATTGCTGTTTGTGAAAATTTGCTGTGCACAAACTGACTACCATGTTTTGTACATTATAAGAGTAGTACACTTGAATGAATTAATAATAAAGTTCTTTGGGAAAGCTAATGATCTTGAATAAAGCTATATAAATGCAGGTCTTTCTTTTTTGTAGACAGCACCCATGTAGCAATCAAGACAGCCTCAGACAATCCAGGAATATTTGTCAACTGGCATGGATGAATAGCAAACTAGCTACACAACAGAAAGCAGAGTAGGGGTTAAAGGCACATAGACAAACACAAAGTCGGAATTTGTTTCCACACAATTTTCTATGCAACCGCTATTGTATACAATTTACATAAATAATTTTGACTCACAAATTGCTGGGAATGGTATTACATATAAACTCTTCTGCAATAACAGAAACGATATCCATGGCTTAGCTCATGACATGCATAAAAACAATTTGAGCTTTGCATTGTGCCACACTTTTCAAAATGTTCAGAACATCAACTTAACCATAGAGTTCCAAGATTTAATATTCGGGGAATTTGAACTTGTTATTTGCTCAGATCTAACACTTCACCAAACTTTAAAGGAGCAAATTACTACAGATGCAGGAACCCATACTGAAAACAAAAACTGTTGGAAAATAGGGACAGGCAGCATCCGTGGAGGGAGAGCAAGCTAACGTTTCGACTCTAGATGACTCTTCATCAGAGCTTTACCAAACTTTACCTGTTTACCATTTACCTTTAGAGATAGGACCTTCAAAACCTTGATCTAGATGGATCTAGATGGCTAGGGGCACCAGAAACATGGGAACACCACCAGCTACAAGTTTCCCTGCAAGTCATTCAGCAACTTGACTTGGAAATATATCACCGTTCCTTCACTGTAGCTTGGTCAAAATCCTGGAATTCCCTCCCTAAGAGCATTGTGGGTCAATCCACAGTAGGTAGACTGCAGCGGTTCAAGAAGGCAGTTCACCACCACCTTCTCAAGGGGCAACTAGGGATGGGCAAGAAATGCTGGCCAGACAGCGACGCCCATCTCCATGAGTCAAATGAATAAAACACATTAAGCTGCTAAAATCATCAATGTCACTGGGTGGGGTTGAGAAAAAGAACAGAAATGAAGGTCTTTTTCTGATTTTTTTGAAGAAGGGTCCCGACCTGAAAAGTCAGTTTTCCTGCTCCTCTGATGTTGCCTGGCCTGCTGTGTTCCTCCAGCTCCACACTGTGTTAAATCCAATAGATAATTCTTTTTTATTCATTCACAGGATGAGGGCATCGCTGGCTAGGCAGCATTTATTGCTCATCCCTAATTGCCCAGAGGGCAGTTAAGAGTCAACCACTTTGCTGTGGGTCTGGAGTCACATGTAGACCAGACCAGGTAAGAATGGCAATTTCCTTCCCTAAAGGACATTAGTTCTTTATTCAACGTGGTGAAGAATGTGGAACATGATACAGCAATTGAAATTATTAGGATCAACACCAGAAATTTAAGTGATTACATGATGGAGAAAGAAACAGAATGATGTTTTTATTGAAGTGAGGTGGGAAGAAGCCTGCATGGAGGATGAGCCCTACCATGGGCAGAGTGGTCTGCTGTTTTTGCTGTATACCTGTTTTACATCCACTGACTTTAAATTCCATTGAAAATGAAAGATTGGCACGTTCCAATGTGGTTATTCATAAAATTATCGGTTCTGCGCAATATTCTCTGTAGCCTTGTTTATGCTGTCATGTTAATATCAGTCAGAATCTGGTATAAATTCAGCTCTGGAATGGAACTAGTGGTGAAAGTGTTGTTTCGCTATGTGCTGCAGAATTAAATCAGCAGAAATAATGCCAAACTCTCAATAGCTTTCATGCCAGTGAGACTCTAGAGGTGTATTAGTGTAAATCTAAAATCTGTATCCCAACAAGTATTACTATTGCCTGGCAACACAAGGTGATTGGAATTGTGCCTGATATTGGCATCTGTCCATCATCACACCATTATCTTTGATCAGAGCTGCCTCACTGTGTTTGTAGTGTAAACAGGGCATGTTCTTTTCATTATTCTCGAGATTATTTAAAGACCTACTGAATACTGGGAACAAATGTTGCATTAATACAGTGGCATTGATGATTGCAGCAAATGAATGTTTTTTATTCATTTGACTCAGGGATGTGGATGTCACTGGCTAGGCCAACGTTTGGTTACCCCTTGAGAAGGTGGTGGTGAACTGCTTTCTTGAACCGTTGTAGTCCATGTGCCCACAATGTTGTTGAGGAGGGAGTTCCAGGATCTCAACACAGTGACACGGAAGGAACAGCAATATATTTCCAAGTCAAATTGGTGAGGGACTTGCAGGGAAACTTGTAGCTGGTGGTGTTCCCATGTATCTGGTGCCCCTAGCCGTCTAGATGGAAGGAGTCATAGGTTTTGAAGATGCTATCTCTAAAGAGCCTTGATGGTAAGCAGGTAAAGTTTGGTGAAGCTCTGATGAAGAGTCATCTAGAGTCAAAATGTTGGCTTGCTCTCTCTCCATGGACGCTGCCTGACCCACTGTGATTTCCAGCATTTTTGTTTTCAGTACAGATTCAGGCATCTGCAGTAATTTGCTCCTATAAAGTTTGGCGAAGTGTTAGATCTGAGCAAATAACAAGTTCAAATTTCACAAATATTAGATTTTGGAACTCTATGGTTAAGTTGAGGTTCTGAACATTGTGATAAGTGTGACACAATGCAAAGCTCAAATCATTTTTTTATCCATGTCATGAGCTAAGCCACATATACTACTACCTGTTAATGTCGAAGAGTTTAAATGTAATACCATTCCTACCTGATACCTAATGACAAGATAAAGGACTGTTGATTGACACTTGTCCAACTTTCCAATAACACTGTGCCCTTGAGAAGTTGGTGGTGAGCTGCCTTCTTGAACCGTTGCAGTCCATGGATTATCTTTGTAGACACTTCCTAGTGATTGATATAACTGAGTGGCTTACTGGGCTATTTCAGTCAGCAGTTGAGGCTCAACACATTGCTGTGAGTCTGGAGTGACATGCAGACGAGACCCGGTGTGGACGACAAATTTCTTTCCCTGAAAGACATTAGTGAGCTAGTGGGATTTTCCTGACAATTGACAATGGTTTTACAGTCATGACTCTTAATTCCAGATATTTTATGTTACTGAATTCAAGTTCTATCATCTGCCATCCCCAGAGCATTAGCTGAGTTTCTGGGTTAATAGTCTAGCAATAATAATACTAGGCCATCACTTTCCCTGTGGAGGCTGGTGGCATGCTGGTGTGTGCGCTAGAGCCTGTTGTGTTTGCTAGGTGGCTCTTCATGTGTTCCCTGGTCATACAGATGCCCTACACTGGCAGGGAAATTTACTGGGATTAGTAGTAGAGCATCATGATGGGTATGGGTTGGAATTTATGTCAGGATGCAGCCCATCAACGAACTTTAGATCCCAACATTTAAGTTCATAAAGTTGATTACCTGTGGATTTCTAAAGTTGATAGAGACTGGGTGGCACATCAGCAAGAACTTGCCTTTGTAGTGCAACCTTAAAATGATAAAAGATGTCGGGGAATGTTATCAGAAAATAAGTTAATATTGACTCAAAGATGAAGATATAAAGACAGCTGACCCAATGCTTTGTTGAAGAGATATGTTTTAAGTTGTGTCTTAATGGATAAGAAATGGAAAGGCAGAGAAATGTGGAGAGGGAACTTCAGTGCTTAGAATCATAGAATCCTAGAATCCCTTGAGTGTGGAAGCAGGCCATTTGGCCCATCAGGTCCATGCCAACCCACTAAAGAGCATCCCATTCAGACCCACCTGCCTACCCTGTCATTGTAAGCCGGCATTTCCCATGGCTAATGCACCTGACCTACACATCCCTGAACACCTTGTGCAATTTAGCATAGCCAATCCACCTCATCTGCACATCTTTGGACTGAAGGCTGAAGGTACCTACGTTTAGGTAATAGCTAAATTTTTGACTATTTTTGGGGCTGAATCTTGTTATATTTCAATATCTTGATATATGTCAATTTCAATGAGTTTCACAGAGGGATTCCCTCTGTGAGATCCAGTGACATTTCTCACCGTATCATCCTGAACCCACCTCATTAAGTGTCTACCCATTCTGACAGTGACACACTTCTCTGATGCTAGCCCAATGTTACCACTTGCCATACCTGGAAGAATTCACAATTGCCAGGAGACCCCAGAATAGACAGTCATCCCTAGCACCGATGTCATTTTGAAAAGACCATTGTCTACCTTGACAAGAACCATCAATCCAGTGCTGATCTGTTCTTGACAGTTGCCCTGGACGTGGCAAAGAAGGTGATATTGATGCCCTGCTTTAAAGACAAGGACCTGGAGGTCCTGGTGGACAAAATGATGCAGCGGAGATCCGTTGTCTTCCTCCAGAACTGGCAGGGAAGGCCCAAACACCTGGCCTGAGGCTGGCCTGAGGCTGCTCCTTGTTCTCTGCCACCTCAGCCATTTGAAGGAATGTCCAGTGCTGTACAGAGAAGGTCTACAACTATCTCCACTTCACCAGGGTAAGAGCGACACTGTTATCTCTGTTACTCACACTCTATCTCTGCACACAACTCCCACAATATCTCACGCTCGACCATTCGCACTATTGCATGCTGAAACTTTCTCCTTTCGTGCTCACCCCCACCACAACACCTGACATAACCAGCTCTGCGTTCTCTCTGCACCACCCACCCACTCAAGCAGGACAACTCACCACCTATTCCCCACCTCCACTGGCAATAACAGATGCAACATGTCCTTTTACCTCAACCTGTTTCCCCTCCTCTCATTTCCAGAGGAAAACAGCACAATAAAGGGCATAAAGAGCCAAGATATTTGGCTCCTCATACCTTCCAAGGTAGTATCCTGATCTTCACCACCCAAATAGCTGACTGGCTGTGTTGAAGTTGGACTGGACCAAGACTGATTTTGGAGGCTGCCCTGGCATACTGTATCATAACTGAACTGTGTGTCGTTTAATATGATTGAGACTTGCCAGCAACAATAACAAGCTCCCTGGTTTTGTCTCTGCACCAGTTGGCATGGCAAGGCCAGGCAGGAGAACAGTGGACCTGGTAGCTTTAGCTGTTGGGACAAAGCATTAAAAGGCAAAGTGAGTTGGGATGCTGTGAGGATCTAGGGTAGCTCAAAATCTGTGAGCCCTGAAATACTGCCTGAGCAGAGTGTCTATTTCTGTGTGGGAACTGTCCTGCCAGTAATGTTGCAAAGATAGGTGCCTGCATTCTTTGAGATTTGGAATTGAGGTGCAGAACCATTGCATAATTGGATCAGAGAGGGTCCTGGGAGGTTGGCAGGTGTCAAATGCAAGTATCTGTGAATGAGGGATGCATGTGATTAATTGTGAACACTGGGTGGCATGCACAAGTTGGGCCAAATGGCCTGTTTACATGCTATAAACATCAATGACCCTATGTGGCTGGTGCCCTGAAGCCTACCCTGGCATGGTGTCTAAGGTGGCAGCCTGAAGGCACAAGTGGTGAATTGGATATAACCATAGAACTGCTTGGGCTTTAACATTGGGAATTGTCTAGATATAGCTCCTGTGTGCTGGATGGTAGGATAGGAAGCTACATGCGTTGATGATGAGGTCTGGAGGTGGTCAACTATCATCTCATGGATTGTCAGATGTGCTTAAGGGGTTGAATGGCCATTGGTTGTTTCTATTTTTCTAAGTGGTTCCCAGGTGATTGATGAATATTTCTGACTTGAGCCTTGTAGATCGATGAAACTTATGTCCACTTTCTAAGAAGTCTCCACTGGTTTAACCTACAACAAAGTTTTTTTTAAGAGTTTAACACAGATCTTTCTGTAACATGATTCCAAAATTACTAAGAAAATGCAAAAATTAGTTTACAATTACTTATTTTTTAATTGAAGGTAATTCTTCTTCAATACTTGCATCTCTCACTTGACATTATTTATTTCCTACTGCTTCAGTTACTCACCTTCTCTAGTGTCTGTGAAATTACAATAAAGAGAGCTCACAGTTTGAGATACAGAATGTACTTCAATGAGATCAGTCTAAGAGAAATATTCTAGGTATAAAATGAGAATTGTAAAGATACATTGTTGGCTTTAGTCATGTATTCATTTATTTTATGATCTGATAGGTGTCTGACTTGTGCCTAAATCCAAACCAAACCACTTGAATCTATTTAAGCAGATTTTCTATGTGTTTACCATGGAGCACACAGATTTTTTGTTTTGTGATACACCCCACATACGTAAGTCCTGAAAAGTTTGGCATATGTTGAGCAACATTTAGACTCTCTGCATACATGATGGAATTTAACTAGCTGTCAAGTGCAATTAATCATTTGTTCAACCATCCAAACTGGACTCCACAGAAAGGACCCCAACTGTCTGAAATAATCACAATCGCACATTTTTTTAAAAAAATATCGCTCTCTTGATGCTCTGTGATCAGATGTCAGTTGTGCATTTATCAAATGCAAAATTATACTGTCCCAAATTTGTTTTCAATTTTAATTAATGCAGCACCATATAACTGAATATATATTTAAAGAAGCTCTTGCTATCTATCTTGATACTACTTGCAAGTCTAGCCTCAAAGTCTATTTCCTTGCTTTTTTTTGTGATCATCTTTCGTTGGTTTTTAAAACTTTGCCAATCCTCCGACTTCCCAGTAATCTTTGCCACATTGTGTGTGTTTTGTCTCCAATTTATGCTATTCTTAACTTTCCTGATTAACCATGATTGGCTGATCACCTTCCTATAATCCTTCTTCCTCACTAAGATACAATTGAGGTAACAGCATATATAAAAAACTTCCTATCTACCCAGCTGCTTTACGTTAGGTATATTTCCCAAATGTACTTCCTCCCAAACCTGTTTGTATCAGCCATTCATCCTGTTCCTTTCTCCTTCAAACACTTAGTGAAATCTCACCATTCCATTCATCCATGTTATTCACCTCTAAACTACTTATTTTTGTCCAGATAAAGAAGTTTCTCTAGAAGTCCTCATTGAATTTATCAGCGACTATTTGTATTTCAGATCCTTTCAACAATCCTGCAAATCAAAATGTGAGAGAAGAAATTCCTCTTCATCCCTGTCTTCAATGTGTGACCTCTTCTTCTAAAATTATGCCCTCTGTTCCTATACTCTTCCACAAGAGGAAGCAATCTTTCTGCATTTACCCTGTCAAGTCCTCTAGAAATTTTGTACGTTTCAATCGCATTGCTTCTCATTTTCTATATTCCAATGGGAACTCAACCTACTTAACCTCTCCTCATAAGACAATCCGTCCATACCCAGAATCAGCCCAGTGAACCTGCACTAAACTGCCTCCAGTGTCAGAATATCATTTCTCTGTTAAAGAGCCATAATTGTTCACAATATTCTAGCTGTGATCTGACTAGTACCTTGTATAGTTGGAGCAAAACCTCCCTACGTTTATACACCATTCCCTTTGAAATAAAGATAGCTGCAGAACCTCATGCAATTCCCATTGCTACTCTGCTCTGAATGAACACTGAGACACATCACCTTCATCCACTTCAGCAGAGATTGGAGTGTTTTGTGCCCTTTGATGGGGTCTTTCCACTGCTGTCCCTGTCTTTAGTACCTGCTCCTGTTAATGAGATATGCAGTCACTGTGTGAAAACTTAGTTTTCTTGAATACAGTTCCCATTGAGACCTGTGTATCTGCACTGATGAGTGTGTGCATGAATTGAGAGATGGTGCTTTCTCAGACAGCACATCCTCCTCTGAGGACTTCTCAGCTTGATTTGGAGGTGTCACGTGTCACCAGCAAATAGCTATCACTTTCATGTTGGCAAATGTCACTGTTTAGCTTCTATTAGGCAAGTGGGAAAATGGGAAACTGCACATCAATGAGACAAGATTAACTAATAATGAGATGTCACTGCACTGGCGCGAATCTTTTTTTTAATCTTTCAGAGGATGAGGGCATCGCTGATTAGGCCAATGTTTATTGCCCATCCCTAATTGCCCAGAGGGCAGTTCAGAGTCAACCACATTGCTGTAGGTCTGGAGTCACGTGTAGGCCAGACCAGGTAAGGATGGCAGTTTCCTTCCCTAAAGGACATTGGTGAACCAGATGGGTTTTTCCCGACAATCAACAATGGATTTGTGGTCATCACTAGATTCGTAATTCCAGATATTTATTGAATTCAAATGCCACAAGCTGCCATGCCAGCATTCGAACCCAGGTCCCCAGAATGTTATCTGTGTCTCTGGATTAACAGTCCAACGATAATACCACCAGGCCATTGCCTCCCCATATTGTCTCATCATTCAGATCTTGACTGGAAACGGAACTTTCTTTTCTCCATGTTCATTGCCAATGTCACCCAATTTTGCCAACTGTATCCTCCGCCCCCACCATCCTCACATCATTCAGTCCCTGGAAGGATTGTGCTTGGTAAAGTAATTGAGATATAGTTGGATTTTTTCACTGGATATTTTCCGTAGGGCACCATCATTGCTGCTGTTCTCAGTAATTTCAGACTGCTACCAGAATTCATACACCCGAGCTCTGACTAATGATCACATAATAACCACATCAACAACAGGTAAGGACAAAACTATGCTCTACCACAATGGATCTCTTGTTGAATGAGCCTGCCAGTACATGTTGTTTCAGCTCAAACGTCATCTCCTAAGAAGAGTTACTGGTCCCCATAGAATCCCTACAATCCAGAAAGAACCTATTGGCCCATCAAATCTATACTGGCTCTCTGAAAAAGCATTCCAACCAGACGCAACCTCATATGGGGTTTTTAATCATGGTTAACCCACCTATCCTGCACATCTTTGGATTACAGGAGGAAACCGGAGCACCCAGAAGAAACCTGTGCAGACACAGGGAGAATGTGCAAGCTCCAACACAGACAGTCGCTTGAAGGTAGAATTGAACCCAGGTCCCTGGTGTTGTGAGGCAGCAGCACTAACCACTGAGCCACAATCCACCCGAACTGCAAACTGGTTTGCATATTGACCAGTGACACTAAATTTCCCAGGTAGGCAATCATTACTCATTACCGAGTGATCACCAATGAGCAACAAAAACAAAGTTGCTAGAAAAGCTCAGCAGGTCTGATAGCATCTGTAAAGAAAAATACAGCTAACATTTCGGGTCTGGTGACCCTTCCTCAGAACCGTGTTAGAAGGGTCACCGGACCCAAAACGTTAACTCTCCTTTTTTCTTCACAGATGCTGCCAGACCTCTGAGCTTTTCCAGCAACTTCTGTTTTTGTTCCTGATTTACAGCATCTGCAGTTCTTTTGGTTTTGATCACCATTGAGGATCTGCATATTTTGGTGAGGCGTTTAAAAGATTCTTCTGATGTTCATATGAATGAACATGGGGAATCTTCAAAACAAATCTCATTTTAACAATACTAGCTTAGCCATTGACTCTATTTTAAATCTATGACATTAGGAGCAACTGAAATGCGCTCACCATGTTATAAAAAAATACAACAAACTCTGTTTTAACCGGCACAAATTATATGCATCAAATACCGCAGCGTCCCAGCATTGGCGCTATAAGTAGAATCATAGAATCCCTACAGTGCGGAGGCAGGCCATTCGGCCCATTGAATATATATCGAGCCTCTGAAGAGCAGCCCAGCCAGACCCACCCCACTCCCCTGTCCCTGTAACCCTATGTATCCCATGGCAATCCACCGAGCCTGCACATCCCTGGACTATGGGAGGAAACTAGAGCCGCCAGAGGAAAACCACACAGACGCAGGGGAGAGTGTGCAAACTCCACACAGACAGTCACCCAAGGATGGGATTGAACCCAGGTCCCTGGTGCTGTGAGGCAGCCGTGCTAACCATGGGGACTCTATGCTAATGGGATAATTATTTATATCCCCCCTGTATTACTTTCCATTACTTACTGAGTGTTTTTACACTGGTTTTAGGAGACGTGTTGATGTTGTTACAAAGATGTTTTGAGGGATGTTGATGTCTCCAAGCTTCACTTTGTCAGGGTTGTGTGTATAATCTTTTGATTATCCGGAATATTTGATGACCTGATGTACTCCTGGTCCCATAGGTGCCAATTATTAAAAAGGTTTGCTGTAAGTATTACTTTGTAAAAACTTTGGACTCATAAAGAAATTTTGCCGTCTTCTATTAGCTATGGAGGATAGAAATCTTAAATGTAATATTGCTGAGGTAATGTTATCCATACATGCATGTGCTTTGTCTGCTTCAGGTGTGGATGAAGAAATAATACAAAAAGGAAGGAGAATATTCCAAAACAAACAAAGTTCAGAAGACTGGATCCTTTCTCTGTATTGTCAAGCAATGTGCAATAAAAGTCTTTCGCTTTTCGCATCACTGAAGCTCAAAATGAATTCCCGAGACGCAGGCAGCAATGAAAAATAACATTTTTTTTTAAGAAAGAGAAACAAGCAGCTTGCATTTCTAGCTGTGTAGTATCAGCCCCTTGTACCTAACTGCACAACATATTTCTTTTCCACAGGAGGTAGTTATGACAAATTAGAAGTCCAATGTTTCTCTGATGGTGCAAAGCCTCCAGCTGTCACTGGGGAGAAACTGATCAGATTTCCTAGCTCCATGGTCTCATGGCTCCACTATGAGTTCCATATGGTCATCCAAATGCTTCACCTGTATCTGGTCACACTTTCAGTAAGAGATTTTATTGAAATTATTTCATCAGAACATCAACTTCTTCCATGGGGTCTTAGGGCATTGGAGTGGATATTTGGTTTTTTTAATGACTTTTTTTTCAAGTGCATCCTGATTAGTAAGTTGAAGGGTACAGAAATATTGGCCTTCCTTTCGTTGTTACTAAATGAAGGTAATTCCAAAATGATTTTCTATGAGTTTATTTCCTACCATTTTTAAGTTATTTTACTTCAATGCTCAAGTGTATTCCACACAATTCATTATCTGACCAAACTGTGAGGCTAGTTCTGCTGCTGAGCCTCTGTCAAAATTGTTACTGAAGAGGCTGCCATAAATGTGTAATACAACCACATGTCCCTTTGCAGTGATCGAAGCACTGAGTCTTTTGTTCATTGTTGTCCCTTAAAGAGGGCCTTAAGATTCAAGATCTGTAAGATCTGAAGTGGCATAAATCCAGATCTAACTGAGCCTCAGCCCATTGTATCAGACTACCATTTGGCTGCAGCCTGGATCATCACAACTAGTTAGCACTTTTATTTTTCTGGTCTCCTCCATCTTGAGTTGTGCTATGCTGCTGTCCCACAGACGCCAGCAGCAACCCATTTCTCAATCAAATGGTTGCTCATCATGTGCAAATCGTCAGTGCCACTAGATGCTTGTTAACCACGCGTGCACTAGAATTAAGACTTAGTGAATACATACACACATGCACGCAGAGACATATATGCACACACACGCACACACTCGGTCTCACACACACACACAGACACAAACACACGCACACAATCACACACACACACACATTCTCTCTCTCTCTCACACACATGCACACACGCACACACACACACATTCTCTCTCTCTCTCTCTCTCACACACACACACACACAAACTCTCTCTCTCTCACACACGCACACACACACACATTCTCTCTCTCTCACACACACGCACGCACACACACACACACATTCTCTCTCTCTCTCTCACACACACACACAAACTCTCTCTCACATACACATATACACACACACACGAACACTCTCTCTCTCTCACACACACACTCTCACAAACACACACACACACAAACAACACACATGTACACACACACACATGCACACACACACAAAAACAACACACACTGCACATACACACACAGACACACAGAAACAACTCACACAAACACACACACCACTGAATATCTTTCAGGAGAGGAAAGTAAGATGATTTTCCATCTCCCTCACCTAATCTCCATTGAATTCTGAGACTAACAAGTGCATGGTAGAAGCTGTTCCAGCTAATGTTAGTTCATTCAGCTCAGACAGTGTGCTGAACTTGCAGACCTCATGACTGAATACCCTCGTGTTTATCCAGGTAGTCCACTTACCAATTAGATTTATACATGAATTGTAATCAACAAAATCAATAATTTGAACAAACAAATCTGTTTCATTACAAAAACACATATAAAATTCTAATAGACTGGAAAGACTGGATGCAGGGAGAATGTTTTCTCTGGTTGGGAAGTCTAGAACCAATGGATACAGAATCAGAATACGGTGTAGATCATTTAGGACGGAATTGAGGAAAAGTCTTTTCAGTCAAATTTGTTGAATTTTCCATCACAGAATGTGGAAGCCAAGTCACTGAATATCTTCAAGAAAAAGACATTTTTATTTTTAGTTTTTAAAGGCACCAAGGAGAATCAATGGGAACATCGCACTGAGATAGAGGATCAGCCCTGATTATATCGAATGGCAGAGCAGCCTTGAAGGGCAAATTGGCCTACTACTTCTAGTTTGTAATTTCCTATTGTTTTGAAGGCATGTTTGGTTATATGTGCATATCCTTCAGATATGATAGAATCTGGCCTGATAAATTCTGATCAAGAAATTTATCAATAGTCCAGCTTAATATTACTGAGAACATCATTATTACCAAGAGAACTTGTTGGTACTGTGTTGAATAAATCTTAATGTCAGATGTGTAGCTATTAGATGAAATGGCTGACGCTGGTCTAAGACACAGTCCTTCAGTTACAGAGATCTACGTTTTAAGATAGTTTAGGAATGAATGATGAAAGTTACAATCACTGCTAAAGTCACAAGTGAACCTTTATTCGTCAGGGCTTTGAGGATTGGAGTTGGGAGGCCATGTTTTGGAATACTGCGTGCAATTATTGTCTCCCTGCTATAAGAAGGATGTTGTGAAACTTTAAAGAGTTCAGAAAAGATCTACAGGGATTTTGCCGGGGTTGGAGGGTTTGAGCTACAGGGAGCGGCTGAATAGGCTGAGGCTATTTTTCCTGGAGCATTGGAAGCTGGGCTTGAATTTATAGAGGCTTCTAAGGTTTTTGATTGGATTTGTAGCTCAGGTTATGGATGTTGTTGATAGGTGAGAAAGATGGAAAATCATCCACAACTTTATAGAGATTTATAAAATCATGAAGGGAACTGATAGGGTGAACAGCCAAGGTCTTTTCCCTGTGGCGAGGAAGTCCAAAATTAGAGGGCATAGGTTTAAGGTGGGAGGAGAAAGAATTAAAAAGGACCTAAGGGACAACTGTTTCATGCAGAGAGTGGTGCGTGTATGGAATGAGTTGACAGAGGAAGTGGTGGAGGCTGGTACAATTACAACATTTAAAAGCATCTGAATGGGTAGATGAAAAGGAAGAGTTTAGAGGAATATGGGCCAAATGCTGGCAAATGGGACTAGGTTAAGGATATCTGGTCAGCATGGACAAGTTGGACCAAAGGGTCTGTTTCCATGCTGTACATCTCTATGACATTATGACTCTATGTCTTCTGTAAGTCTTTTTCTAATTCTTCCAAGGATATAGCACAACCAGTCTAATTTCAAAAGATTTTATGTGATCTTCCTCCCTGAATTTTACTTTTAAAATCATGATAAATGGAAATATAAAGTTATACACTGATGAAACTGCTTTAGGAAATACTTGGTGATAATAATTAAACATTCTGAAGCTCTCAGATGTTCTTTCCACAAAATGTTAGATTAATAAAAAGCAGAAACAGCTGTAAAGTCTCCTTTTCTCACCAACTTTCAGCGTGTTTCTATGGGAGTCTGACAAAATTCCATTCCATCTACACAATGGATAGATTGTGCAAATTGGGAAAAAACAACAATAGAATTATTCACATGCACATGAGGAAGATTACATCCTTGTAACAGACTACTTTTCCAAATTTGCCATTCTTTGACAACTTAGAAACACAACGAATGCAACCATCTGTGTCACAATGGCCACCACATAGTTTATTCGGTGCCCCTGAAAGGACAGTGTTGGATAACGCACCATTGTTCACCATAAAATAATTTCATGATGTATCCAAAGTGAGGAGTGCCAGATATGAAATCATCACCTCACTATACATGCTCCAACAGTCTAGCAGAATGGATGTTACATGCTATCAAATCAATAATCTTAAGTTGAGCAACAAAACAAGATTTTCACATTGTATTGCTACATTTCTATGCAACACTAATGGAGAATGGATGACTATGCCCAGCACAGCTTATGCTCTGAAGGCAAGTGTGAATGACCTTGCCTAGCACCTGAGTGTCTAACTATTCTGATATTGAGGTAAGACATCGAAAGTTTGTGTCTTCAAATAAACTTGTTGGACAATAACCTGGTGTCGTGTGATTTTTAACTATTCTGAGGCACAGGATTTCCCTTTAATGACAGAAAAGGATGAAGGAGAAACATGAAAAGTGAGGAGATGGAGAATGATTATGACTGTACACTGGGCACAGAGTGTGAATCAGAAATAAGAGTCAAAGAATTTGGATGCCAGCAAAGGTTTTTATAACATGCCACCAGCCTTGATCATACAAAGTTGTTACCGATCATGCTGCTATAGTGTGAAGGAATAATGTAAAACACCAATCTTACACAAAGACAGTGAGGAAGAAAAATCCAGTAACAACGATTTTCCATTGATGTTCAATAGTAGCAACTGGCAATATGACAACTAAGATGCAACTAAGAGTAAGTGAGCACAGTATACACCTCTCCTAATGGCTATTTGATCACCACATCAGCATGAGTTGTCAAACCTCCCAAGCGTTATTTTGATGGTTGAATTGCTAATCTTGGTCACTCTGCTTTTACCTGTTCATATAGTTATTTGGATTGATCTCATGGCCTGTTTAGAGCTATCTGAGATTTCTTTTATCCTCTTCAAAATAAGGGGATGTCATGCTATGTCTTACAGCTAGGATGCAGTATACCTTTAAGAGACATGAACCTTAAGAGAGATACCCCGGCCGTACATGATCTGAGTACATAAAAGTCTTGGAAAGACCATTGAATCACGTAAATGGCAAAATCACCATAGCTGTAAAGTTTTTGAGAAGATTTGTATCTTGGCAAGCAATTCTGCAACCTCACCATCATTCTGCCAGACCAGAGGGCTGCTCTCACATTAGAGACAGGCTTTTATTTAAGGACTACCACATCTCAGGTGAGGGGAGAGATCGAGAAGGCAAGTCCTTCATAATTCACCATAGCTGGTTTGGGAATTGAATTCACAATTTGGCAGCACTCTGCATTGCAAACAAACCATCCAGCCAACTGACCCCCATACTGTCAGGCCGATGGAAGTGTGACACTGTTTGTAATTGAATAGCTCGATGTTAGTGCCTGTAGCTGTAAAGTATGTACATACCAGGAGCTGTAACAAACACCTATTGTATCTTTTATTACTACATTGCTATATGTCGTTCTTATGTATGCGATTTAACATAATCATCGGTGCATCAGAGACAAAAGCCATGCTAGAAACAAAGGTTCACAATAAAGTGGCCAGTCAGAGCCCCTGCCTCTTGCTGGGTTGATGTCTGGGGGTAGGGTGACGCCTTTAACTAGGCTTTAATGGACCATTAGGCTCTCAATTAGTGGCGGATCGGGAATGCTATCACCAAGCTCTCCCACAATGAGTTTATTTGTGCTGGTGGTTGACAAGTGCTAGGGTCAGCTGGCTACTGCCTCACACATGTAAATGCCACCCACCACTAAACGCGCCATTGGGAATGGCACAAGATTCTGCCCAAGACCTCTTCTCCTGCACCTTCTTTAAAATTACATTATTTCATTCATAATTACTTCACTTGATGAATGAAGAACTTTAATAAAATCTTTGGATTTTCCTGAATTTTCTGTTGGTGTTTCAGCATTGCCACAAACTGTTCTTTCATTCACACACTTTCAACTCAATGTCTCTTCTTTGGCTCATTGCAGGATATGTTGCCCCCTAACCAGGTCAAGAGGACCAATGTTGTTGATGGGGTGGGGTCGTAGGTGGTAGCCATAAGCCTCCTCAAGTCACATGAGGAGAACATTCTCAACACAGTTGGAGAAATACAAAACTGCTCATGTGGATATGGGGAGCCCTCAATGGCTACTAACCCAGTGAGCTTCATCATGTTACACTTCCCATTGCCGCCAGTGTAAACTCATTCTCAACCTGCACAAGCTTTCCTTCTTCTTAGACAATTAACTGTACTATGAGTGCACTGGAAGAGATTCATCGGGATGTTGCCCGCTTTGCCAGGACTCCATGAACTGCCCCCTGACTATTATGGAGCAAGTCCCCAGTATTGGCCATGGCTCATGCCCTTGCCCAACTTGGCAGGACAGCCCTGACTGAGAACAGTGCAGCCCGAAGACTAATATTTCCACAACGCCCCGAGTGATCTCCCTGTGATTCCAGGATTGGTTGTACTTGAGCTGCCCAATCCTCAGACTGCAATGATGCAATGGTCCAGGGACGTTGTGGTGTAGACAGAGTTGGGTGATAGGTGAGACAGGCAAGTGGTGAGTTGTAGGTCTGGGTACACATTCTGACTCTCATGTCAATAATTGCCACCATCTGGTTCCTTAGTGAAGCAAAGGAGAATGATTGATATTTGGCTAACCATAAGGTACAAACGGACGAAAATGAAATAGTTGCCACTAAGCAGCAGAATTCCGAAATCATCAAATAAAGCTTTAAGTGAAAATAATGAAACTTTCAAGATTCTGATCTTTTCATTCTTATCATATTTTCCCACTTTCTCACATTGCCCACTCTAGTCCAGGGAGGGGAAAGTCTGTACTGAGTTTTGCTTCACTTCAATTCTATACTTGAAAAATATTGTTCTGAAGAAATGTGCAACACTGACAAGGATGTATTTACTTTTTAATTCTAATTACCTAAAGAAAATGATGGTGCTTTCTTACTTGAACTACTGAAGTCCTTAAGAATATAAGAACATAAAAAATAGGAACAGGAGTAGGCCATCTGGCCCCTCGAGCCTGCTCTATCATTCAATAAGATCATGGCTGACCTTTTCATGGACTCAGCTCTACTTACCTGCCTGCTCACCATAACCCTTAATTCCTTTACTTTTCAAAAAAAAACATCTACCTTTGCCTTACAAACATTCAACGAGATAGTCTCAACTGTTTCACTGGGCAGGGAATTCCACAGATTCACAAACCTTTGGGTGAAGTCGTTCCTCCTCAACTCAGTCCTAAATCTGTTCCCCCTTATTTTGAGGCTATGCCCCCTAGTTCTAGTTTCACCGCCCCCCCACCCCGGTTGGAAAAAACCTCCTTGCTTCTAGCTTATCTATTTCCTTCATACTTTTATATGTTTCCATAAGATCCCCCCTCATTCTTTTAAAGAATTTGACCCAACAACAATGAAGGAATGGCAATATCTCCATGAGTCAAGATATTAATGTGACTGTTCTTAACATCTAGGCAGTATTTGACCAAGTATGATGGATGGGATACCAATCAATTAGGTTACAAGTGGCAAGGGTCCCAGCGAAACTGAGGTTAATGCCAATAAAGCGTAAAACTTTCTACTGACAAGGAAGATGACTGAATCAGCTTTGTCTTTGCCACACTGCAGGAGCACTTCAGGGGAATGTCCCAGGCCCAACCATCTTCAACTATCTCAAAGATTATCTATCCTTTAACATTGGCCAGAAGTGGGGATGTTCACTGTTAATCGAAATAGGACCATTCACAATGCCTTAGATATTAAAACAATCCATACCCACATCCAGCAAGACCTGCACCATGTTTAGATTTGAGCTGGTAAGTGTCATGTTCACATTCAGGCCACACAAGACAATGTCAATCTCCAATAAGACAATCAAACCACTTCCCATTGACACTCAATGGCACCACTGTGGTTGAAACCTCAATCATCAATGTTCTGGAGTCATAACTGACCAGAATGTTAACTACCTACAAGAATACTGTGGCTACAAGAAACAGGTCAGAGATGAGACATTTTGTGTCCTGCATTCGTGACGCTGAGGCATACAATGCTGTGCTGGAAAATGGGATGGCAATAGTTAAGCGCTTTTTTTTGACCAGCGCAGACTTGATGGACTATACTGAGTTCAGTTCTGGTCTCCCGGCTATAGGAAAGATGTTGTGAAACTGGAAAGGATTCAGAAAAGATTTACAAGGATGTTGCCAGGGTTGGAGGGTTTGAGCTATAGGGAGAGGCTGAATGGGCTGCGGCTAATTTCCCTGGGGCATCGGAGGCTGAGGTGTGACCTTGTGAGGTTTATAAAATCATGAGGGGCATGAATAGAGTAGATATACAAGGTCTTTTTCCCAGGGAAGGGGAGTCCAAAGCTAGAGGGCATAAGTTTAAGGTGAGAGGGGAAAGATATAAAGGAGACCTAAGGGGCAACTTTTTCACGCAGAGGATGGTGCGGTTTATGGAATGAGCTGCCAGAGGAAGTGGTGGAGGCTGGTACAATTACAACATTTAAAAGGCATCTGGATGGGGTATATGAATAGGAAGGGTTTAGAGGGATATGGGCCAAACGCTGGCAAATGGGACTAGATTAATTTAGGATATCTGGTTGGCATAGATGAGTTTGACCGAAGGGTCTGTGTCCGTGACTCTTTGCAATTCACCTCCTGACTTCTCAAAACCTGTTTACTCATTACAAAGCGTAAGTAAGAAATGTAAACGAACATTTTCCACTTACTTGAATGAGTAGCTCAAACTCAATTCCCAAGAAGCTTGACAACATGGCAAAGCAACCCATTTGATTGGCATCTCGCCAACCAACATCAATATTTGCTTCACCACCAGTGTACAGTGGCCGCAACAGGAAACATCCATAGGGTACACCACAAAAAACTGCCAAACACATAACCTTTGTTATCTAGAAGGACAGGGAATAGCATGTTTGTGAGAACACTATCTTAGTTAGTTGCTAAAATGCATCCTGCAGTTACACACTCGAGCGACAGTCTCCCCTCATGATGGTGGGAGTCAATAATGAGGTTAATGGAATGGTTATCAATGCAGAAAAAGCAAAGTACTGTGGATGATGGAGACCTGAAATAAGAAAATGGTAAATGCTGAAGAAGTTCAGCATGGCTGAGGTTCTCCAGAACTTTTTACTTTTATTATCAATAAAGAGAACTGTTTTGTTTGCATGATCTTACACCCAACCAGATAACTGGTGAATATTCCATCATCAGCGATGTTTATGCAAATAGATCAAATGTTGAAATCCAGATAAATGCAGAAAATGTTCTGTTGGATGGATTGGTCAAGCTCAATTGCCCATAGTGTCCAGGGATGTGCAGGCTAGGTGGGTTACCATGGGAAATGCAGGGTTACAGGGATGGAGTAGAAGTTTTGGTCTGGATGGGATGCTCTTTGGAGGGTCAGTGCAAACTTGATGGGCCAAATGGCCTGCTTCTGCACTGTACAAATCCTATGATCCTATGATCTACCATTTCCCTGTAAATATCAAGCCTTGAATCCAAAATTCTCAATTAGAAATTAATGGATGATTCTTTTTGCATTTTGGCCTTTTTTATTATTTTAGATTCAACAGAACAGAAATGCAAATCCCCAGGACTCAGCCCAAATCACAAATTCTGCAAATTTCAACACAATCTTGCCAATCTCATCCAGAGTTTGGAATTTGTATTCCGTGTGAAGACTATGGAATATTTTCATCACAGATTTTCAAACCTGAAATCAGGTAGTAGAAAAAAAGATTGCTTTTTCTTTCTTTAAGGAGAATGTTGATATTTTTAAGACCAATAGCCAGCATGTGTTCTTGTCATTATGTGAAATTAGCAATGATTTGGCAATATTCTACTTGTTAAGCATTGAAAATATGAACACTTGGGAGGATATTATGCTTGGATCAAATTACGTGTTTGAGTATTATGTCTTCATCAAATGTTCCATCTAACAACAGTGACTTGGAATAAATCTTGTGTACTGAGTCTGCTTGGATCAGTTACGTATTTATCATATCCAAACTGTGTTATAAAATGGACGTGTAAGGTTCAGCAGAGTAAATATTCAATTTGAATGGAACAAGAGGCTATAAGAATCTCAAGATTTACAGTATGTGGAAGGTGATTTTCATTCTCAGTGTTTGATTGATTAATTTATCACTTGTATTTCGTTACAAAATACAGTGAAAAGTGTTGTATAGCATCACCATACTCTGACACCATCTTAAAACACAGAAAAATAAACCAAAACATTGAGTACAAGGGCAGAAAAATAAAGAGATTAAAAAAAAGTGCTCAGATTTACAGTACTTCTTGTTAAGTGCTCTGCCATGGGCCTGGTGGTGAGGCATGAGACCCCTTTGCTGTGCCAGTGCCACTGGAACGAAAACACCACTCTTCAGTGCCATCTCGCCTCCACCGATGCCCTTGCCATAATCAGCCCTCTCTGGACCTTGCCAATGCAGATGCCATTGATGTCACTGGGTACTGCACCAACCCAAACTCGACTTCACTGCCATGTTCAACTTTGATGTATTACAATTCAAGATTCATAATATTTCTGCAGGATCAATCCTTATTTAATATGTTATTTTGAAGTAGCACCTTTATTAATATCATTTTCAGGTTCAATGATTAAGAAACACATGCCGCATTCTTCCTGACCAGCTCTGACTTCCTGCCAAGGGTGAACTGACCTTCCGTGTCAAGTGTGAAAGATTATTTCTTATTTATGATTGATTGTCTATAGGCAGTTTGGCGAACAGCGCTGAGGACTGTAAAAGCTGTAGAGAGGTTAGCAGAAGCAGCAAACAGATGGAAAACATGGTTCTAACGTAGTAAATATAAAACAGCATATCTTAGGAATAAAAAGACAGAATGAGAATATACTTGGCAAAAATAGATGAAAAATGTGAATGAATAATAAAATTTCAGAATTTGCATGAAATATGCCCTTGAAAGTTTAATTGCATGAAGCAAAATCTATATAAAAGGCTAACAGCATTTTGTCGTTCATAAATAGTGGCACAGACTACAAGAATAAGCAACTTGAAATAGAAAATATTGGTAACAGCAGAGTTGCAAACACTACAGATATTCTTATAATGTAAGCGTAACGATATGAGGGGCATGGATAGGTTGGATAGGAAGCCACTGTTCTCCTTTGTTGGAGGGTCAATAATGAGGGGACATAATTTTAAGGTGGGGACAGGACATTTAAAGGGGATTTGAGGAAAAAATTATTTCACCCAGAGGGTCTTGGGAATCTGGATCGCGCTGCCTAGGAGGGTAGCTGAGGTGGGAAACCTCATAACCATTAAAAAGCACTTGAACGAGCACTTCTAAGATTAGATACATAGGACATTTTCATGGCAGATCCATCATGGAGATACCTTGTATGGAAATGTAGAGCACTAAGGACTGATTTGAGATATTTGGGCTAGGAAACTAGATGTCACCCAAATCAAGACATAATCCTGGTGAAACTGGGGGTAAATTAGATTGGTGACAGGACAATGGAAAACCCATTCATCTTGGAAATGTACAGATTTGCTACCCAAGTTTTATATAAATCAAGCTCATCTCTTCTGACTCTTCATTTTCTTTTTCTAGCCAGTTGTTATGACAAACATACAACACACATAGAGCTGAAGTGGCATCTATCCTGTTACTGGATGGTATAGTTTATAACGTTTTTTGAGATTGGAATAAAATGTTCAGGTAAAAGCTCCAGTACTTTATTAATGTGAATAAAGGCTTAATTAGACCACATTATAACACTGCTATTTTTAGCTAAGTGCATACTACAATAATATTTGTACATGGTAGTTCACAGTTTCAGCATCATTACTTATGGAAAGAATGAACTATGATAAAATTTATGGCATTCACAACAATAGAATAAGCTTGTCTGTGGTTCACAAAAAGGCAGCATGTGTCCTAAAATCAGACACATCTAGGTCATCCATCTGAGTGAACAGAATATTTTGTGCAAGTTATTAAAAAATACAATGGTAATGAGGACTTGGAGAAACGAAAACTGTAACTAACAAGGATCGATATATGGACGGGTCGTAAAGAAAAAGCTGGTGGTGTTTGTGTATTTTTCCTAATCCATGTGTCTTAAACTACAGTGAAAATGCATTTCAGAAGCATTAGTCTTTCCTTTTTACAAAAACAGTCCTTGTCCCTTTGACATTGCTGAGTTCAGTGATAAGCAATTCTTCAAATCCCAAACGGGCAAAATACAGTTCTGGAGCGTCATTGATCAAATAAAATGCTTTTATTAATAACCAAGTTAACACCAATGATATTTGGCCACAGAACCCGCGTTCCTTGACAACAGATTCATTCTCCCATTATTGCATATTAAAGTTTGATTGAAGTTAGTAATCACATTTGGATATAAGTAGAAAATCATGTGATTAAGATTTACAACTTTTAAAAATGTGGTTACACTCAGATTGTTCTACAGGTCAAAACACAATCGCTACTATTTAATAACACAAAAGACCCACACACCATGCTTCTCACTTTAACTAACCCATTGGGAGAAAAGAACATGTTGTGGAAACTTATGTCAGCTGTGAAATGATTTCTAAGAACAGAGACCTAGAACTGATGAGAGATGGAGCATCATGCTAAGAGTGTAGCTTTATTTAAAATAAAAGGGACACAAGAGGTGTCCTGGAAACATATGTCTGCACAGTCTCTTAATTCAGAAGAGCATATTACTTGAAAATGGAAAGAGGAAGGCAGAAGAAAATGACTTGTTAAGTGGAGGGTTAACAAAACAAAACATGAATCATAACATGTTCAACAGAATAGCAAAAAGTACAAATAGGAATGACTTTTGTTTGGTAAAATATACACAGAGTAATGCAATGATAGGTGGAAAGGAATTATCGCGTCTCAGCAGGACAGGTATTACAGTGATCTACAGTTTTTGTAATCTGTGTATATGAACTGCTCTGACCCTTTCCATTATTAATGGATTAGCACAGATACTTTATAATTAAACTCAGAAACTATGAATTGATGTCATCTACTCAGTATGGCGGCTTGGCATTTTGTGCCAAAGCACCTGTTGTTCCAGTGAGAAGCAGCTGATATCATTATCCACTCAGCCGGACTGCATAGGTTCCTGCTGCTTCAAGATTGTCCAAGGGGCTACACACAGACTGTAATCAAGAACAACGCAAAGGGTACAAATGACGAAGGTAACTATTAATATTATAACATTCAAATACATTCCTTTAATTAAATATTAACTTAGGTTAATTTTTATAGCTAGCTGCTCAATACTGTCTTTATTTTACGATTTTCAGTCTATAAGCCTGCATTTAAAACATCTGTCTTAAAGATTCAATGTGGAGGAATTAAAAACTTAAAGGTCAGTGTTTTCCGAAGAAGGGTTGAACAAACATCTTTTTGACAGGCAGAAAGGCTTTGTGTCACGTTCAAATTATCTAGTTGGCATATTGATGCAATTTATAACGCAATGTTATGCACTTGCCTAAGTTTTTAATCAGGTTGTTGGAGACACATATGGCTAAAGCAGAGATTTAAAAGAAGGTCACCTGCATGATGAAAAGTCACTCAGTTGATGTGATTAATTTTCAAGAGGCCTTTCTTTAGGATTTGAGATTATTGTACCGCAGTTCCAGGATACAAAATACTTTCGTATTGGCAATATTCTTTAAAGAATACAAGCCAGCCTGAATTGACCTGCTGCAGATAATTGTCAATTAAATGGAAATTAGGTAATAATTAACAGCCCAACCATTAGAAAGCCATTTACACATTCCTGAATATAGATTTACAACATACACTTCAAAAGATAACTTATTGGTATGAATACACAATCAAGTGGTACGAAATCCTGGTTGCAAAAGTTAGTTACTTGCTTTGGGGAGGCAATCACCTAGTGGAACTGCTACTAGACTATGAATCCAGAGACCCAAGGAATATGCTGGGGACCCAGATTCAAATCCTGGCATGGCAGGTGGTGGAATTTGAAGTCGGGGGGGGATTGGAATTTAAGAATGTAATGTTGACATGAAACCATCACCATTTCTTGGGAAACATACAGTTCTCTGGTTCACTAATATCTTTTATTGAAGGAAATTGCCATCTTGACATGCTCTGGCCTATATTTGACTCTAAGCCCAGCAGAATATGATTGGCTCTGGTCAATTAGGAATGGGCACAAAATGCTGGCCTAACTAGTAATGCACATCCTATGAATGGATAATAAAAAAAAACTCAGCACAAACACTTTGCATATTCAGCTTAAAAAAATTAATATTTACAGTTGAGAAAATTGAGCTGATTATCTAGAAGGTACTTGGATGAAAAATTTCCCAAACACCAGAGATCATGGAGCAACATTGCTGGATAAAACTAACCTGCCTTTTATATTCACAAAATATGGCAAAATATCAAATATGATTCCAAGAAACCTGCCAGGAATGCAGCTAGGGAGAAACCCATCACTTGAGACCTTCTGTCTTTTTCACATATGGAACATTATGCTTGAACCTTTTAAAGCAAAGAACTGCTTATCATTGTGCAGGCTGCAAAGCTAAATTAATTATCAAAAATGGTGAGAGTAAAAGGCATGCAGACATGTGTTCAGATTTTACTTTAGACATCTTCAGGATGAGATTTTTCTTTTTAAACAGGATTACGTCATTACTAAGGAAGACAAACAATTTTATTATCTCAAATAAAGGAGAGTGTAGAATATTCTTTTGTAGGAAGATGCAATTATGCAGTTGGTAATAGGAAAATTGTTTCTACTCATAAACAAATAACAAACCATAATGCTTAGTAAATGCCTTATTATGTTCACCATAAGCTTACATATTGTTAGCACTGCAGGTTGCTAAACTGTGTACATATGTGACAGATATTCTATTGCTATATGAACATGCAAGTTCATTATATAATTCACAGGTACTTAATGATCTGCAAAGAAAGAAAATTCTGGTAACTGCGATTCCAAGAGCACAAACTGTAACTGATCATTCCCAAAGAACTGTCAATGTTCCACTATGACTGGTGCTGGCAGCAAAATAGAATCATAAGAGTCATTGAAACCATCACTATCTGACTCATGGTGCATATCAGCATCTGATTCACCTCTTGGAAGAAGAGCACAAAAGGTACCTTTTAGAAGCTGAACACTGTGAGAGTCACCTACAAATGGAGATGATATAACAGGCTTCTTAGCCTTCAGAGAAAATGTTTTGTTCGACCATCATTGTTAGATACAGCGTTAAAGATACATAAATTCTGCTGCAGAAGATCCTGGCTGAGAAACACTTTGCCTTCATCAGTGAGATGGTCACCAAGCAAAGTGTATGATTTGTTCAAAAGAAGTGATATCAAGGCAGTTGGGGAAAGCTAAAAGCCGTTTGTACCTTACCTCCTCGCCTTCAAAAGTGAGCTTTCTTGACCATTTCCGGACTCGTTTCAAAAGTGACAAGAGATCATTTTGGGTGTTTTTGCTACAGTTAGTTTGTATCAATGTTTTGATCCTTAGTTTCTGCTTTTTCCTTTGATCGCTTTCTCCTGGGATTTTAATTCTATTCAACACAATAAATAACCTTAACGCATTCAAGTAATATATTTCTTGACTGCCACAAACTAAAGAGAAAGCATGCAGGCAAAAAATGAAGGTCACATAACTTCAGGAAGCCGGTTAATAGAAACATAAAACACGGAAAATAGGAGCAGCAGGAGGCCATTCGGTCCTTTGAGTCTGTTCCACAATTCAATATGATAGCATGGTGGCTCAGTGGTTAGCTCTGCTGCCTCACAGTGCCAGGAACCTGGGTTCGATTCCAGCCTCAGGCGACTGTTTGTGTGGAGTTGCACATTCTCCCTGTGTCTGTGTGCGTTTCCTCCAGGTGCTCTGGTTTTCTCCCACAGTGCAAAGATGTGCAGGCTAGGTGGATTGGCCATGCTAAATTGCCCAGAGTGTTTGGGGATGTGTAGATTAGGTGGGTTACAGGGGGATGGATTTGGGTGGGTGCTCTGAGGGTTGGTGAGGACTTGTTGGGCCGAAAGGCCTGTTTCCACACTGTACGAATTCTATGATCATGACTGATTATCCAACGCAAAAGCATACTCCTGCCTTTCTCTGTATCCTTTGATCACTTTAGCAATTCCCTCTTGAAATCATACCATGTTTTGGCCTCAACTACTTTCTGTGGTAGCAAATTCCACTGGCCCAACTACCTGTGGCTTTACTATGCACTACGTACTAATGTATTTCTTCATAACCCCTCTTTTTATGAAAAAGAAGAAATAATTCCACGTACTACCGTTGTCAAATGTAAGTTAGTCAAATATCCCAATATCAATGGCCAGCAAAAAATGTACAAGCATTCTTTGACAATACTGAGTGTTATTTCCAGTCAGCGTCGCTTAACTTAAGTCTTTGCACATGCATTGAATAAAAACATTTTATAATATGTAGATCTTCCAATGGGAAATTTCCCTCTAAGCCTCTCAACATCAACATATGGAAATACATTGCCATTCCCTCAGTGTCACTGGGTCCAAATCGTGAACTCTCCGCTAAATGAAACATAGGTCTGTCGACACCACATTCAGACTGTAGCCGATCAAAAAGGCAGTTTGCCACCACATTCTCAAGGTCAACGAGGGAAAGGGCAATAAATACTGGCAGAGCCAGTGACACCCACATCCCGTGAATGGATTTTAAAAACAGTATTGTTGTTGACTGTTCATCTGGTGTCTGCTCATTGCTGGGAGATGTTGTTTCTCCAGGGAATGTCATTCCCATGACAAGTACTGTTGTCATGAACATGTTAGTCAAGGGGAAAGTTGCACAATGATTCTTCCGCTGGGACCTGGAGGTCCTGGTGGAGAAACTTGTTTAAAGGAGAGATGTCCTCTTCTCAGAGAACTGGCAGGCGAGGCTGTGGCATCAGCCCCAGATGGCATGGATCACCATCCAGATCAGTACCATCTCCACAGTCCGGAAGAATATTCAGAAATGCCTGAAGAAGGTAAATGATCTTAGCTGCTGTGCCAACGTAAGAGCCACATTCTCTTCTCTGCTTCCTCACACTCACTTTTTCTCTGCAGCCATCTGCCACTGAGGCTCATGCTTTGTTACTTTCTTATGACTGCCTGTAACATCTTCTCTTACTCACTCTCAACACCTCACACCACCAACCATACCTGCCCTCTGCACGGCCTACTCATGTCACTGGACGGCTCAGCACCTTATCCCACAAGCACAGCACTAACAGCTGTACCATCCACTTTTGTCTCAATCAATCCCTCCCTTTCTCTCACCACAGGAGAAGGCGACAGACAACAAGGCAGAGAACAGCACATGTGAGTGTCTTGGGGCAAAATGTCACCCTGCATGAGCAGAATGACCTGGCTTGCACAGAAGAATGGGGCCACTCCTGCAGGGAATCCAAGACATCCACACCCTGCCATCTGAGGAAGTATGACTCTTTGTTCCTCTGCGAATCTCTCATTAACCCCGCTGTCACTCCCAATCATTGCACACTGTCTCTAGCCACTGACTCTGATGCCCCTTCTCTTTATCTTGTTGGTAGGAGAGGACCATGTGGCATTAGCAATCACGGACTGTGTCCAATGCAGAGGGATGAACAGGAGCAGCAGGCAGGTTTGTGGGGCATAATGGCCCTCATTGGCCAGAGGCTGAGTCATATGAGTGCCTATCTGCCTCCATGGACAGGTTGCCACAGACAAGGTCCAGCAGCCTTAGCTCAATCCCAGCCAATAGACGCACAGCTAACTGGGTGTGACAGTGGGATGAGGGACTCGGCATACTCTCCAGCTCCTCCTTCCCCCTCTAGGGGATGGGGTGGTGCGAGGAGTCATCCAGCTGGAGGAGAAACCACACACAACCTCCTTAGTAGTCACCCCTCCGGGCACTCTAGAAGTAGCTGGGTCTCCCAACCCTGGCCTGCTTTCCCCCTTTCTGGCCTGGGAAAGTTCACACTGAGGAGGGTCAGATTGCATCTGGCACAAAAACCTTCAGCATGTTGGACATCCGGACACTGGGCCCCAGGGTCATCCAACCCCTTTCCCCTTGGTTTTTGTGGGTGGCCCTGAAGGATTTACCCACTCCTTCAGTAACCTGATTGGACGGCTGTGGGTAAGCAGCATCCGGAATCCTGACTGTTACATCTCCTCGACCACATTAACCCTTCCCTCCCCTCCTAGACTGGCCGCTTGGGGCCACAGAACAGACTGTGGCCTACTCCCTGGACTGTCCTTCTGATTGAGAAGACCCCAAGAGTACAGTTGATCATGGGATCACCCACACATGCTCACACTGGCCTTGACATACAGTGCTGAGACCCCATGACTGATGGGTGTCTCCATAGACTTTGGTGAGGTCTATTCTCCTAAGACCCTGAATCATGGCTGCTTGCTTGTGCAACACTGTGGTTAGCACTGCTAACCCGGGTTCGATTCTAGCATCAGGCTGTGTGGAGTTTGCACATTCTCCCCGCGTCTGCATGGATTTCCTCCGGTTTCCTCCTGCAATCCAAAGATATGCAGGTTAGAGTGGACTGATCATGCTAAATTGCCCATAGTGTCTAGCGTGGGAAATGCACGGATAGCTTAGGGGGTGAGTCTGAATGGGATGCTCTTTAGGGAGTCAGTGTGAACTCAATGGACTGAATTGCTTGCTTCTATGCTGTAGAGATTCTATGATTTATGAAGAGTGTGGCTGATGCGCAGTAACGTGTCTACCTCCTTGAATGAAGACTGCTGAGCAACAAGGTAAGAAGACTGATTGTGTGACTGAGCTAATTAGAGTCATAGAGTCATATAGCATGGAAACAGACCCTTCACTCCAACCAGTCCATGCTGAACATAATCCCAAACCAAAGTAGTCCCATCTGTCTGCTCCTGGCACATATCTCTCCAAACCTTTCCTATTCACGTATCATTCCAAATGTATTTTAAACGTTGTAATTGTACCCACATCCACCACTTCATCAGGAAGTTCATTCCACAGGGGAGCCACCCTCTGTGTAAAAAAATTGCCCTTCATGTTTCTCTCATCTCACCTTAAAATGTGCCCACTAGCCTTGAAATTCTCCATTCTAGGGAAAAAAACAACTGCCATAACTCTATCTATACCCCTCATTATTTTGTAAACTTCTATCAGGTCACCTCTCAACCTCCTACACTCTAGTGGAAAAATGTCCCAGTCTATCCAGCCTTTCCTTATAACTCAAATCTTCCATACCCAGCAACATCCTGGTAAATCTCTTCTGAACCCTCTCCCGCTTGATAATATTCTTCCTATGATGGGGCAACTAGAACCGGACACAGTATTCCAGCAGAGTGCTCACCAATGTCCTGTATTACCTCAACATGACTTCCCAACTCCAACATTCAAAGGACTGAGCAATGAAGGCAAGCATGCCAAACACCTTTTTAACAATCCTGTCTATATGTGATGCAAACTTTAAAGAATTATGTACCTGCACCCCGAGTCCCTCTATTCTACAATATTACCCAAGGCCCTACCATTAATTGTATAAGCCCTACCCTTGTTTGTTTTACCAAAATGTAACACCACACATTTATCCAGATTGAATTCCATCTGTTATTTTTTAGCCCATTGACCCATTTGATCAAGATCCCTTTGTAATCTTAGAAACCCTTCTTCATTGTATACAATGTCGCCAATTTTGGTGCTATCCATAAACTTACTAACCATACCTTCTATATTCTCATCCAAATCATTTATATAAATAACAAACAAAAGAGGAGCCAGAACTGATCCTTGCGGAACTCTGCTGGTCACAGGCCTCCAGTCCGAAAAACAACCCTCCACCACCGCTCTCCCTCTCCTGCCGTTAAGCCAATTATGTATCCAATTGGCAAGCTCATCCTGAATCCCATGTGACCTAACTTGATTAATTAGTCTACCATGCGGAACTTTGTCAAAAGCTTTACTAAAATCCAAATAAACAACGTCTACTGCTTTTTCGTCATCAACCTTTTTGGCAACTTCCTCAGAAACTCAATTAAGTTTGTGAGACATGATTTTCCATGCTGACTACGCCTAATCAATTGTTACAGGAAGGTGAGGTAAGGCATGAATGATACAAACTTGCAGGTAATTGCTAAGTGAGCAAGTGCTCAGATAACAAGCCAACAGCCCTCAGATGCAGCCTGCTCCAGGCGATGAGCTGAGTCCCTGTCCATGCACATAAAACACTTTGGAGGGGCGGTGATGGCCTAGTGGCATTATTGTTGGACTGTTAATCCAGAGACCCAGATAATGCTCTGGGGACCTGGGTTCGAATCCCGCCATGGCAGATGGTGGAATCTGAATTCAATAAAAATATCTGGAATTAAGAATCTAATGATGACCATGAATCCATTGTTGTACGTCAGGTAAAATCCATCTGGTGCGGCCGCACTTGGAGTATTGCGTACAGTTCTGGTCACCGCATTATAGGAAGGATGTGGAAGCATTGGAAAGGGTGCAGAGGAGATTTACCAGGATGTTGCCTGGTATGGAGGGAAGGTCTTATGAGGAAAGGCTGAGGGTCTTGAGGCTGTTTTCGTTAGAGAGAAGAAGGTTAAGAGGTGACTTGATAGGGACATACAAGATGATCAGAGGATTAGATAGGGTGGACAGTGGGAGCCTTTTTCCTCGGATGGTGATGGCTAGCACGAGGGGACATAGCTTTAAATTGAGGGGTGATAGATATAGGACAGATGTCAGAGGTGGATTCTTTACTCAGAGAGTAGTAAGGGCGTGGAATGCCCTGCCTGCAAAAATAGTAGACTCGCCCACTTTAAGGGCATTTAAATGGTCATTGGATAAACATATGGATGATAATGGAATAGTTTAGGTTAGATGGGCTTCAGATTGGTTTCACAGGTCGGCGCAACATCGAGGGCCGAAGGGCCTGTACTGCGCTGTAATGTTCTATGTTCTACGTTCTATGTTCACTAATGTCCTTTAGGGAAGGAAATTGCCATCCTTACCTGGTCTAGCCTACATGTGACTCCAGACCCACAGCCACGTGGTTGACTCTGAACCCCGCTCTGGGCAATTAGGGCCGGGCAATAAATGCTGCCTGACCAGTGATGCCCTCATCCTGTGAATGAATAAAGGAAAAACAAAATGTCCCTTCTACAGCCTGCTAGTTTCTGATGCACCCAGCAATGCAAGTATGTGCTTCTAGAGCATCATGCCAGTTTATCATGAAAGGTGCCATGAGGGTCTGGCAGATGCCAAGTGACACTGTCCTTGGATGATGAGTGTGTGCAGCTGGTACCGAAGGATCATGCCCTGAGATGCAGTTTGGTCGTGCACAATATGATGCCCATCAAAGCAAATGGCGAGCTGAAGTGACCAGGCACCTGCTTTTATTTCCATTTTGAGCTTTTTCACGTCTGGCTTGTTTGGAGAATTCTATCAGAGAGAATGCTGAATATTAATGAGGTGGGTTGGTCTGTTAACAAGGCATTTAACAGGCAAAGTCTCCCTTCACTGGCAGCTCACTGCTGCCTACAAAAAGACTTGCTGCATGGCTTGTCAAAAGCATCAAAGATAGAGCAAGATGCTCCTGACACTGCGATGGGCCTCGACAGGCTTCTCATCGGATTCTGACACAAATCTTACAACAGCCCACATTGCTCAGGCTCCTATAAAATTCTGCCAGTCGTTTCTGCTGTGTTGATTACTCCCAGAGCACATCAAACTGTTACTTCCTGTGGAAATATGGAAAATTTCACACTGTATCTTAGAATCCCCAACTTGTTTCACTTTACCTGACAAAGGAGCAGTGCTTTAAAAGCTTGTGATTTCAAATAAACCCGTTGGACTATAACCTGGTGTCGTGTGATTTCTGACTTTGTCCACCCTAGTCCAATACTGGCACCTCCACATCACTGGTTCGTAGTGCCTGCTGCTCTCACCAGCTTGTTGGCAATACATGCCTGTTTCTCTTGCCTGTACGTCACGTACAGATTATATCCGTATGAAAAGTAAAATTCTTTGCAGATGATCTGGAGCACATAGAAACACTGTGAGGAAGATTATTTGGTGTGGCACAGTGGTTAGCACTGCTGCCTCACAGCACCTTGGACCCAGGATCAATTCCAGCCTCAGGCAACTGTCTGTGTAGAGTTTGCACATTCTCCCCATGTGCTGCGTGGGTTTCCTCCGGGTGCTCCAGTTTCCTCCCCCAATCCAAAGATGTGCAGGTTAGGTGGATTGGCCATGCTAAATTGCCCGTAGTGTGCAGGGATGTAAAGGCTAACTGGGTTAGCCATGGTGAAATGCACAGTAACAAGGATTGGATAGGAATTTCATAGAATCCCTACAGTGTGGAAACAGGCCCTTCTGCCCAACAAGCCCACACCGACCCTCACAGTATCCCACCCAGACCGATCCCCTTATAAACCACCTAATTTACACATCCCTGGACACTACGGGCAATTTAGCATGGCCAATCCACCTAGCCTGCACATCTTTGGACTGTGGGAGGAAACCAGAGCACCCGGAGGAAACCCACACAGACACGGGGAGAATGTGCAAACTCCACACAGACAGTCACCCGAGGGTGGAATCGAACCTGGGTCCCTGGTGCTGTGAGGCAGCAGAGCTAACCACTGAGCCACCATGCCGCCGGGGGTCGGTCTTGGTGGGATGCTCTTCGGTGTGGACTCGATGGGCTGAATGGCCTGCTTCCACACTGTAGGGATTCTGTGAGATGGCTTTGCCTCCATGAGATTTGAATTATCTTGTGGCTAGCCTCCACTGTCACTTCTTCTCTCCCAAATAGAAACTGTTAAATACGTTCACAGGGGAAAAAAGCTTATAACTCTTTCTCTATTTCAATGTATCTTCTTCCGTTTGTGTTGTCGCCCTGGATGAAAATGTATCCTTGCAGCAGAAACTTTCTCCATATCCTGACTGACTGGTATCACACTGCAAGGTGTCTTCACCATTGACATCTCTATAGTCCCTCAGAACTGGCACTTGTCATCAATCGTTATTTGGTTTTACTGAAATTGTTTGCTAATCTATGCCCCAATGTCCACTGCACTTCAAAGCAATAAGATTTCAGAGGTTTATATTCTGATGGCAAATTAAGTAAGAACTTTGCTGAGTAGATTAAAGGCGATGGAAGATTTTTTCTGGGAGCATTCTGTGACAAAAGGGTTGGTTAACTCAGTTGGCTAGATGGCAGAGTGAGGCCAACAACGTGGGTTCATTACCCGCAATAGCTAAGGTTACCATGAAAGACTCTCCTTCTCAACCTCTCCCCTCGCCTGAAGCATGGTAACCCTAAGGTTAAACCACTGCCAATTGTCTCTCTAATGAGATAGCAGCCCTATGGTCTGGTAGGACTATAGCGATTTTACTTTATTGTGTGAAAAAAGAAGACAGTTGACGCAAAGCTCCTTTTCTATAATATTTTGTAAAAAATATACCAAGAGAAGACTTTCCCTGTTTCATCTACCACTTCAAAGGGCATTTTGTGTACCACCAGACTGTTTCAACTCTGTATTCATCATTGATAAGGTGCACATCTGTACTTTGGATCAGTGGACTCACTCAATAAAAACAGAACATGTTGGAAATATTCTGCCGGCCTGGCATCATCTGTGAAGAAAGAAACAACTTTTGCAATACTTTGACCTGAAATGTTAACTCTATTTCTCACAACACATGCTGGCAGACCTACTGAGCATTTCTGGCATTTTCTGTTTTTGTTTCAGAGTTCCCCCAACTGCAGTATTTTGTTTTAGTTTTAGACTGTGGCAATGTTGGTGCAGCAAATATTTCTTAATGCCGTACCTACCAAAAATTCAAAGTTCCCAGAAACACAAATCTAAGCTTAAGTGCCAGTTAGCACGTGTCAATGTTCGACATTTAATTACATTTTTCTCAATTTGTACAGTTTATAACCCACAGAGCAGAATTTCTGATCTCAAGTTCCCAACAGAACCATTGCAGAATCAAAGATTTAACCTACTCTCATACATTCCTTTTTCACAGAAGGGGTCCAATTTTAGATCTGTATAAGTCTTTTTTTGACAGAAATACCAAGATGTTTGGCATTTATGCATTTAGTCATTTACCTAAAGGACTTGTTGTTGAACCTTGATAGAACACTGTGCTTTGACCTCTGGGTCTTAATCCAAAATAAAAACCGAAAGAACTGCAGATGCTGTAAATCAGGAACAAAAACAAAGTTACGGGAAAAGCTCAGCAGGTCTGGCACCTGTGTGTGGGTCTTAATCCAGCCCAGGTTTATTGGGTACATTCTCAACTGAAAGAGCCCTAAACTGAGTCAGTAAAACCTTGGGCTCAGAAGGAATACCACAAAACTTGACCGTCAAAGTGCTGAGCTGATAGCCTCACTCCTAGTGACTGTAAGGTCCATGAATGAAATTAAAGCAATACCTAACAACATGTAAAATAGAACAAATACAGGTCAAACTCTCCATCAAGTCCATTCCTGAAGGTTTCCTATAACTCTCCCAGGTACGCATTGCAAGTTCACCTCTTGGAGAAAAATGCTATCTGATTATTTCCGCAGTTAGTCAAACTATGTCTGATCTCTGCTCTTCAATCTAGATGCGTTGTTCTACCTACAAAATTTAGCCTTCTTCCTTTCACCCCAGGTTTGTGGGCTGTGCAATATTTACTCATCTCTATTTAAACCTGAACGTCCAATTTCATCCCCAACTATTCATCCAGTTGAAGGGTTTGAGTTAAATATCCTGAACTGTTACAAATATCCACGACTGTGGGAGTTGAAATACTTTTTATCTTTAGTCATACTTAAATTCCTTTGTTTCAAACACATAGCTTCCAGATCTTGGGCAATAGCTTGTTTATTTTGACATTACCTGTGCCTCTCGACATTTGGGAAGTGCTGTCTGAAGTTGATGTTCAGGCATATTAATAGATTATCTATAAGTGATATTGAAGTAAGCTGTAAAAATGAAAAAGTGTTGTTTGCAGTCCTGCTGTGAAGGTGAAAAGTTTAAAAGTAATAAGAATTAAATATGACTAGAGACGAGAAGAAACATTTTTAGAGCACTGTAAATATGGAATACGCTCTGAGCCATCAGGACTTTAAAAATGGGCAGCATTGTCTCTCAAAATGACTAAGTCACTATTTTCAATGCTCTAAAATAGAACTGCAAACATCTGGGCCCCAAATCAGTGATTTTGCCATCCAAAATCATCACTCATTAAATTCATGGAACATTGATGATATTAGCACACCCATCAGTGTTTTTGTTGAATATTCCACTTTGTAGATATGGATAGAAAATAATGAATGTTAGATGAAAGCAAGTAAGGGATAATGCCATGCATTTTCTGCTTTAGTTATGTCAGCATCATGGACTAAAAACTGTATTTAAGTTGACTGTTACTAGATCAGCAATGATCTCATCTCAGTAGTCTACTTCTGCTCATCCCTCTTTCCCTCTCTCTCTGTCTCACACATAAAGGCAGAAGTGGGGATCATCGGTGATAATTACACAACATTGTGGACCATTTGCACCTCCTCAGATACTGAAGCAGTCCATGCCCAAATGCAGCAAGACCTAGGCAATATCCAGGATTGGACTGAAAAGTGGCAAGTAACATTCAAGACACACATGTGCTTGCCAATGACTATCCCCAGTAAGAGACAATCTAACCATCACTCCCTGACATCCAGTGGTGTTTCCATCACTGGATCCCTCACTATCAACATCCTGGGGGTTACCATTGACCCAGAACTGAACTGGACTCGTCATACAAATGTAGGGCTACAAAGCAGGTCAGAAGCAAAGAAATCTGCAATGAGGAACTCACCTTCTGCACCATGTACAAGGCACAAGTCAGAAGTGTTTTGTAAAACCCTCCCCGCTTGCCTGGATAGGTGCAGCTCCAATGACATTCAAGAAGCTTTCATTACCCAAGACAAATCAGCCCACCCAATTAGCACAAACATCCACTCCCTCCACCACTGACGATCAGTTGCAGCAGTGTGTACTACCTACAAGATGCACTGCAGATATTCACCAAAGATCCTCAGACAGCACCTTCCAAACCCACAACCATTAACCATGAGGACAAGGGCAGCAGACATACAGGAAAACCACCACCTGCAAGCATCCCAAAAAGCCACTGACCATCCTGACTTGGAAATATAACACTGTTCTTTCAGTGTCGCTGAGTCAAAGTGCTGGAATTCCCTCCTGAATGGCATGGACTGCAACAGTTCAAGAAGGCAGTTTTACAACTACCTTCTCAAGGCCAACAAAGGATGGGTAATAAATGTTGACTCAGCCGATGAAGACCATGTCCCATGAGTGATGAAAAGTGATAAATGCCACTCTTTCCTTTATTTAGGACTCCAGTGGATTCACTTGAAGGTACCAAGTATGAAAATGCTTTGGAACCTTCATTTCTTGAGGCTGCATGTGAGAAGGAAGCTGAAGGAGGATGGTTGGAACTGGAACTGACTCTCAGGACATGAGCCGTGTGACAATACTATGGTTTTAAGAGGTGTGTTTTGTCCTTTTTTTAAATGAAGAGAGGTTGAGACAGAGGTGATGAACAGCGTGCTCCAAGCTAATAAAGCAGACAGATTGTGAGGCTTTGGCATTTTTTTAAATAAAAAGGTGGAACAAAGAAGCAGCATGAATGGGTGGAGTCAGTGTCCCAGAGAACCAAGGTTTTAGTTTAGCTTTCAAAAGTTGCAGGGGTCTTGAAGCTGGATGTGGAAGCTTTTATTCCTGCCTCTGTTACAGCTAAAAGCTGGGGTTCTCTCTGCCGTGAGCCAATCCATTTGACTGAGTTTGCCTTTGCCAAGGGTGTGCTTATTGGATGTTATTATACTGGAACAGTTATTGTTTAGTAGTTAAATCATCTATTATTCTGTTAAGTTTTCCAATGGAGTTAAAGTTATACCAATTTTTTCTTTCTTTTGTTTGTATTTTAAGTATAGGGTAAGAATAAAATGCGTTTTGCTTAAAGCCAAATAATGCAACCAATTAAATTACATCTAGAACACAACACCTTAGACCTGCCTTTAAATAAGAAAAAGTTATGGTCGAGGATTGATATATTCCATAGCATCATCGAAACCCTACAGTGTGGAAGCAGGCCATCACCACCATCCTGACTTGGAAATATATCGCCATTCCTTCACTGTCGCTGGTTCACAATCCTGGAATTCCCTCCCTAATGGCATTGTGGGTTAACCCACAGCAGGAGGACTGCAGCAGTTCAAGAAGGCAGCTCATCCCCACCTTCTCCAGGGACAACTAGGGATGAGGAAGAAAAGCTGGCCCAGCCAGAAATACCCACATCCCACAAAATGAATAAAGAGAAAAAAAAGTTTAGCCCACTGAGTCCACACTGACCCTCCAAAGACCACTGCATCCAGACCAACTCCCCTACCCTATCCCTATAACCCTGCATTTGTCCATGGCTAATCTACCCAGCATACATATCTCTGGACACTATGGGTCCTTTTTTTATATTCATTCACGGGTTGAGGGCATCACTGACCAGGCAGCATTTATTGCCCATCCCTAATTGCCCTGAGGGTATTTTTTTAAGAGTCAACCACATTGCTGTGGGTCTGGAGTCACATGTCGGCCAGACCAGGTAAGGATGGCAGTTTCCTTCCCTGAAGGACATTAGTGAACCAGATGGGTTTTTCCCAACAATCAACAATGGGTTCATGGTCATCATTAGATTCTTAATTCCAGAAATTTTATTCAAATTCCACCATCTGCCTTGGTGGGATTTGAACCTGGGTCCCCAGAGTGTTAGCTAGGTCTCTGGATTAACAGTCCAGCAATAATACCACTCGGCCATTGCTTCCCCATCCCTGTAATTTCCCACGGCCAATCCACCTAACCCTCACATCTTTGGACTGTGGGAGGAAACCAGAGTACTTGGAGGAAACCCACGCAGACACAGGGAGAATGTGCAAACTCCACACAGTCACCTGAAACTTGAATCAAACGCAGGTCCCTGGTGCTGTGAAGCAGCAGTGCTAACCACTGAGCCACCACGTTGCCCTCAAGGGGGTTTGGTCTGGTGAGTTGTATGATCACATGCTGAGTGTGGAGAGTTGGAACAAGTCAAACAGTTTTTTTAATGAACCTGAAAAGTACTCACCAAGCAATAAACATTGAGGAAAGATAATAATCAGATGTATACCAATTATAAACATAGAGATATGTGACTTAGGAACAGGTGTGAGTCACTTAGATGTTCGCAGCTGTTCTATCATCTGATACATGCATGGCTGATCTTATCTCCACAAATTTCCTCCTACTCACGGTGCCCTGAGACCAGTTCGGATGAAGAGTCACTAGACCTGAAATGTTAACTTTGCTTTCATTTCACAGATGCTGCCCGACCTGTTGAGTTTCGCCAGCAATCTCTATTTTTGTTTCAAGCCTCCAGCATCCGCAGTTCTTTGTTACATCTTTATGAAATTTCACCTCCTTGGTTATCATGAATCCATGCAATGCACAACCTCAGAGAGTGGTGGATGCTGGGATATTGAGTAAATTTCAGAAGGAGATAGAAAGATTTTTAATTAGTGATGGATTGAATGGTTATGGACAGTGGGCAGAATGGGGAGTTGATGCTTTGATGATACCAGCAATGATCAAGTTAAAATGGTGCAGCAGATTCGATGGGACACAAAATAACTCCACAAAAAAGAGTATCTCCTCATCAAGTCACCCCTTATTTACAGGTGGAGAGCCCTTGACACTGATCTAGCTCCCTCAGAGCCAGCCCTCAGATTGAACAGGATGTCTGACACTCCTGTTTACATCTGTCAGCCACAGCTCCATGATTGGACTAGAAAGAAGGGAGGAGAACATGCCCCCATCTACATCAATGGAACTGAGGTTGAAAGGGTGGAAAGCGTCAAGTTCCTCGGAGTGACGATAACCAACAACCTGTCCTGAGCTTCCCACATAGATGAGACAGTCAAGAAGTCACAACAATGCCTCTTCTTCCTCAGATGGCTCAGAAAATTTGGCACGTCCATAAGGATGCACCATCGAAGGCATACTGTCCAGGTGCGTATCGACCTGGTACAGCAACTGCTCTGCCCAGGGACATAAGTAACTACAGAAGGTGGTGTGCACAGCCCAGACCATCACAGAAGCCAACCTTCCATCCATGGACTCCATTTGCATGGCCCATTGCTGCGGACATCTTCAAAGACCTATCCCAGCCTGGCAATGCTTTCCTACGACTACTTCCACCAGGCAGAAGATGCTGAAGTTTAAACACACACACTAACTGGTTCAACAACAGCTTATTCCCTGCCATTATTCGAGTGATGAATGGACTCTCTAACTTCAAATAATGCTCATCTTGCTAATGTTGATCTTGTCTAGCACATGGCCCGCGCAATATAACTTTATTTTTCAAAACTTTTTTTGTTGCAAAACAACAAACCAGCTCAGCGAGCCAACCAACCTCATCACCCACAACCCAAGCTACAGATCTACTCCAAAACCTTAGAGAGCTATGGGCACAACACGCTCAAATTGGCAAGAAAATGGGAAAACTACGCCAAACGAGAGAGCGCAACCTGCGAACAACTCTACTTCCTACATGGATGCCTCAGGAACCAGGTATTACCACGCAGTGTGAAATACAAACCACCCATCAACAACCCACAGGCCCGGAAAACAGTAGAACAAAACGACCGCAAGATGGTGAGGGTAATGATAAACGACGCATACAACTGGCTCCACAAATACAACAAAGAAATTATGCGCCAAAAAACGTTATTCCAGGAAGCTACCAATCAAGACTGGACAACCGACATGGAACGAGCTATTAACATCAGCTGACAGACCACAAGACCCAAGAAAAGACAGACCCTGCAAGACAAGCTAACCACACTTACCCACAAAATCGACAAGAACAGAACTGACACATGGATATGAAACCTCTCCGACAGGAAACTGACATACGCGGAAAAAGGCGTTCTCACCCGGGGACTGAACTACAACTACAGGGACAACAAAACGGAATTGCCAGCTACACTGGAAGCCACACTCAAGACCAACAATATCAACGAAGAAACACAACAAACTATAAGACAGACGGTAGTCCCGACACTAACCAGAAGGAGTGAACTCAACACCCTCAACACACGGGAAAGACAAGCCCTGGACAGATTGAAGAAGGACAAGAACATCACTATACTACCTGCAGACAAAGGGCACATGACAGTGATAATGAATAAAAGGGACTACATCTCCAAAACACAAGCACAGCTCGCCAACGAGAACACTTACCGGCCAGTGCAAACTGACCCGGCACCACAACTAGGCAACAAAATCCTATACACGCTACAAAGACTTAAACAAACTGGACAGATCAACAAAACAGACTTCTTAAAAATGAAACCCGAAGGAAACAACACACCCCGATTCTACGGCCTCCCTAAAGTGCACAAGCCGGAAGTCCCCCTCAGACCCATTGTCTCCCTACCAGGCACTCCATCGCACAGATTAGCCAGAGAACTACAAAGAAGACTCAAGCACCTAGTCAACAAATCACCCCACTCCATCCACTCAGCCCAAGAATTCCTCAACTCCATCAAAGACATAAAGATAGAGGATGAAGAGACCATGATATCGTTTGATGTCACTGTCCTATTCACATCAATAGACATACCACTAGCAAGGGAAACAATGACAACACTACTTGAACAAGAACACGACCCCAGTGAAACCATCTCCAAGGACAACATGCTCAAACTATCGGACCTATGCCTGACCACCCACTTCACCTTCAATGGCCAAACATACGAGCAAATCAACGGGACACCCATGGGATCGCCTATCTCCGGACTCATAACAGAAGCAGTGATGCAAAGACTGGAAAGGACCGCCCTTCCGCAAAATCAACCTAAACTGTGGATACGCTACGTAGACGACACCTTTGTCATCATTAAACGGACCAAATTAGAGGAGACATACAAACTTATAAACAACACCCTCACCGGAATAAAATTCACCAGAGAGGAGGAGAAGAACAAACAGCTCCCGTTTCTGGACGTCATGGAAGAGCACAGGACCAATGGGGAACTGCAAACAAAAGTACACCGAAAAGCCACACACACGGACTAGGTACTGAACTTCAATAGTAACCATCCCAGCACACACAAGCAAAGCTGCATGTGAACACTATTTAAAAGGGCAAAAACACACTGCAGCAACACGGAACTACGCCAAGAGGAGGAGAATACCTCTTCCAAGTGTTCAAGGCTAATGGATATCCAAAGAACTGGGTCAGGAGATGGCTACAAGAACAACATCAGAAAGATTCTACACGCCCTGACACACTCATCACCTTACCCTACATCAGGAACACGTTGGAACTCACCACAAGACTCCTATGACCGCTGGGCATCAGAGTGGCACACAAACCCACATCAACCCTACGACAACTGCTCACCCAAACTAAAGACCCACTCCCCACCATGGACAGGACCAATGTCATCTACAAGATCCCCTGCAGAGACTGTGAGAAACACTACATCAGACAAACAGGAAGGAAACTAACAACAAGAGTACATGAACACCAACTGGCTACAAAAAGACACGACCAATACTCACTCATCTCAATCCACATGGACAAGGAGAACCACGACTTTGACTGGGACAGCACCAAGATCCTGGGACAGGCTAGGCAGAGACAAGCACGAGAATTCCTGGAAACATGGCACTCCACGAAGCAGGCTATTAATAAACACATTGAACTCGACCCCTTATACATTCCACTACGAAGGAAACCCGGAAGTGAGGCAATCCATTTCAAAGGACCCCAGAGTTTAAAATCCAGGCGGGAAAACACACCGACGCTTCATCAGAGGCTGGACTGAGGATGTTACCAAGCATGGTAACGAAATGTCTGCGGAACAACAAACCAGCTCAGCGAGCCAACCAAACTCAACTTTATTTTTCATCCTGTGATCCATATGGCCTTGCTTACTATGATCTGCTCATACTGCTCATAAACAAAGCTTTTCACTGTACTTAGGTACACATGACAATAAATAAATATGATCAAATCAGATTAACAGCCCCAATCTAGGAACTCATATTCTGTGAGGTCCATCTGGCTGACCTCATTACAATCATGATAGGATGAATGGCCTACTCCTGCCCCTTTGTTCTTATGTTATTATGCTCTTATCATGAGTCCATCTCTTGAAGAGATTCACAGACTTTGCTTTCACTGCCTTCCAAAGAAGGCATATGGTCAAGAAGGTCAAGAAGGCATACGGCATGCTTTCATTCATCGGACGGGATATTGAGTATAAGAGTTGACAGGTCATGTTACAGTTGTAAAGGACTTTGGTTCAACCACATTTGGAATACTGCATACAGCTCTGGTCGCCACATTACCAAAAGGATGTGGATGCTTTGGAGAGGGTGCAGAGGAGGTTCACCAGGATGTTGCCTGGTACGGAGGGTGCTAGCTGTGAAGAGAGGTTGAGTAGATTAGGATTATTTACATTAGAAAGATAGAGGTTGAGGGGGGACCTCATTGAGGTCTACAAAATCATGAGAGATATAGACAGGGTGGATAACAAGAAGCTCTTTCCCAGAATGGGGGACTCAATTACTAGGGGTTACGATTTCAAGGTGAGAGGGGAAAAGTTTAAGGGAGATATGTGTGGAAAGTTCTTTACGCAGAGGGTGGTGGGTGCCTGGAACGCTTTGCCAGTGAAGGTGGTAGAGGCGGGCACGATAGCGTCATTTAAGATGTATCTAGACAGATACATGATTGGGCAGGGAGCAGAGGGATACAGATAATTGGAAAATAGGTGACAGGTTTAGATAGAGGATCTGGATCGGCACAGGCTTGGAGGGCCGAAGGACCTGTTCCTGTGCTGTAATTTTCTTTGTTCTATGTTCTTTGTAAGACAGTTCCAAACCCTCACAACCCAGCCATGAGAAAAACGTTCTCCTAATCTTTGTCTTAAATGGATAACACATTGTTTTTAAACAGTGACTCCATTTGTAGAATCTCCCACGAGAGAAAAAGACAAATAAAGTGAAAAACCTTCCCACGCATCAAGGTACCTTGGAATCTTGACAATTTCAATCAAGTCATCTGTAACCTTTCAAAACGTAAGTTCTTCAAATAAATGTTGGAAAGTTACTTTTCCTTAAATAGATGATTTGATTTGATTTATTGTCACATGTATTTTGTTCCAAATACAGTGGAAGGTGTTGTATAGTGATGCCACGCTAAAACACAGAAAAATAAACCAAAACATAGAATATAAAGCCAGAAAAGTAAAACAAAAGATTCCAACGTTATTATCCAGCTTGTTAAGTGCTCTGTCATGAGCCATAGGCCTGGTGGCCAGCCATGAGTCCCGTTTGCCACACCATCGCCACTGGAACAAAGATCGCCACTCTTCCACGCCATTTCATCTCCACCAACGTCCTCGTCACCGTGAGCCCTCGATGGACCTCGCCAATGCAGATGCCATCGATGCTGCCAGATACCGCACCAGCCCAAACTCAACACCACTGCCACCGTGAGTCCGCTTTGGGCCCACCTCGCTGATGCAACCATTGCCAATGCCACTAGGTCTCGTATTGAGCTCAAACCCGCTTCCGCCTCCAATTCCATGAACCTGCGCTGGACACAGACACCGCTGGGGACCCAAACTCGCCACCAACGTTGCTGCCAAGAGTCTACGCTGTGCCCAGTCACCACCTCCGATGCTGTTGTCATGACTGAGCTCTTATTTTGCTTAACGCTTGTTGAAAAGAGAAGACAAAGGAATAAAAAGACGAGAAAGAGAAGTAAAAAAAATCTGAAAACAATAGCAAATGGAGGGAACGAGTCCTGGGCTCAGAAGCCAAACTCCACCAACTTTGGTGATTGATAAAAGATTCCTCTTTTATCCTCTGATGCTGCCTGGCCTGCTGTGTTCCTCCAGCTCCACACTATGTTATCGCTGACTCCAGCTTCTGCAGTTCTTGCTATCTCGGAGATGAAAATCTAATTATTTTATGGTATTTTCTGGATTTAGTCAGAAAATAGCAGGTCAAAACGTAACGATTTCAGCTAGTAACTTCTAATTGTTAATTGAGGAAGAGAAGTCCAATGCTGTAGGGGAATTAATTATTTACCTATATATTGACTATAGGTTTGGAGTCCCTCATGGTATGGACCTCAAGGATGTAAGGGACTTCATTTCTTTTCAGAGAAGTAGTGTAAAAAAATCTAAGAAGTTTTTAAATTATTTAATCGTATATGCGGTTGTGAGTATAGGGCTCACTGACATAATTTATGTCTTGTTTTAAGATGGGGGCATTGTAGTATTTGGAAATGCATTTGTTTCCTTTTTTTATTCTAGATCTTTGGAAATATAGTGTAAGTATGTAATTAGGAACATCAAAGCAACAAGGTAATGTATCTTTTTATTCTGTTTATTTTATTTATTGTTAAGCTACTGAAGCATAATTTGAAAATGGCTATATAATTATATAAAGACAAACTGATAAAATTGTAGAAAACATTGGTTGGAACACGATCAGCGTACTATCAATATGGTGTTCAATTTTGAGTAAAATGCAAAGCACCATAATCCCGCCAGGCTATAGGGCTGCTTTCTCATTAGAAAGAGAGTGAGAGAGAGGCAACTGGTGGTGGTTTAACCTGAGGATCACCACACCTCAGGGAAAGGGGGAAAGAGGTTGATAAGGAGAGTCCTTCATAGCTACCTCAGCCAGTGCAGGAATAGAACCCACACTGTTGGTGTTACCCTGTATTACAAACTAGTTTTCTAGTCAACTAACCTATGGGAATTGTATGAAAGCTATAGAACATGTAGCTTGACCAGAATGATAGCAGGGATGGAAACTTGTAAATGTAAGCAAAGAGGTGTGAATTACAATTATTTTCATGGAGGAGAGTCTAAGAGGCATTTAAGATTCTTAAAGTGTTTGACAAAATTAACAGGACAAGACTTTATCGTCTGATTGGAACATTAAAGAGTTCATCAATTTCAGGTTGTGGTAGAAAAAAGGTTCACACAAATTATTTAATCACAGGATTGTTGCTAACGTTTAAGGTATAGGTGACTATATCTTTGATGGTAAAATGGAATAAATATTTGTGCGTGAAGAGATACTTGACTATAAAAAAGAAAGAGCAGTAATGTTAATTTTAAATTGCTCCACAATTTTGATGCGTGAAGGACAGAATTTGTAAATTATGCTTATAATTTATGTTATTATTTTATGTGATCAAAGTGCCTTTATTTTCTTCCCGCTGAAAGGTTTGTCCTAATTTGAATATTTTAAAATTCACAAAAGCTTGCTGCTGGATCTAAAGATTTGTTATTGCACACTTTCCTTGGAGGTTTAAAATGTGTCTTACATATACTATCACACACACACAAAAATTATATACAGATAAGGGGGAAAATATATGATTATAATATCACCATGTTTTCTGTCTCTTTCTTCATAGATCTGTACTTTCTGAAATGAATTGATGTTTTGGCTGGAGAGGGGATCTTGTAAAAGCAGAATGTTGCATCAAGTGAGAGATAGTAGGAACTGCCGATGCTGGAGAATCTGAGATAACAAGGTGTAGAGCTGGATGAACACAGCAGGCCAAGCAGCATCAGAGGAGCTGGAAAGTTGATGTTTCAGGCCAAGACTCTTCTTCAGAAAAAAACACAACTAGTATGATGCTTTCTGGTTTGCATTAACAAACTGTACCTTATTAGGGTATAATGTTAGCTAAATGGGCTTATACAAGAGACTTCATTACCAAGGTTGGATTTCTTAAACAGAAAATACTGGAAGTACTCAGCAGGTCAGGAAGCATCAGTGGAGGGAACCAAATTACGCAACAGAATTTAATCATTCCATTGCGTTTTGGCTGTTCTGGTCATTCTGACTGGCTAAAGAGCCAGCCAGAGCCCTGTCACTGCCCAGTTAGTATTTGCAAGCCTAAACTGGGGTTATGAACCCCAAGCCCCAGACCATTTCTGAAAGAGTGGGAGAGATGCAGAGAGCTTGCAAAATCCAAAGAGAGAACTATTTCAAATCACTGGGGAAATAAATTACTTGTAAATTAATGTGGTATCTCTAGTTTTAAGGCTGCAGTTGTTTACGAATTATGGGGAAGACTACAGTAAACGTTGTCAAAACTGCAATGTATACACTTACATCTGAGGAGACCTGAAATGCAATAAAAAGGGTGCTAGCTGCCTCATTAAAATATTCCAGCTTTGTAAATATACAATGGAAATACTTTAGCTGTTACATCATCTGGCTGGAGAAGGTATGATTTGAGGGATAGCTTTTTCAAAAAACTGGCCAAC
>NC_063344.1:7281881-7298668 GCF_021869965.1 Rhincodon typus
CTGAAGAAGGGTCCAGACCCGAAACGTCAGCTTTCCTGCTCCTCTGATGCTGCCTGGCCTGCTGTGTTCATCCAGCTCTACACCTTGTTATCTTATGTTGTGTCAAGTAATGGTTCTGAATGTTTTTTGTTGAAGATTCATTAGTTCCTTCCAACTTGGTGCAGAAACAGTTGTCTTGCATGAGATCCAAATGGAGGCATATATGACGAACTTGGTTCTTAATCTTATACATAATTGTTAATGTTTTTGTAGTTATTGCTATCATGCAATAAACTATACCTTGCTGTATAACACAAATGTATTTCACCTCTGGTTGTCCATTCTCTAACAGTGATCATTAGACAGGCCCTGGGATCAGCATAGACCACAAGACTATATGGCATAAGAGCAGAAGTAAGCCACTCAGTGTACTGCGTCTGCTTTGCCATTCTTTTTGTCACCAACTCTTTGGAATACGCTTGTGCTATGTAAGTGGAATCTGTATATTTTTAAGATTAAAGTAGATTGATAAGCAAGGAGGTGAAACATTAGCATGTGGAGGTGGGGATGTGGAGTAATCTGATCAGCCATAATTTAATTGAATAGGTTTGGAGTTCCAAGTGGTCTACACCTGCCCCTAACTTGTATGCTTGTCTGCTCCTCTCTGGAAGGTTGTCCCTAATAATACTTTGCAAGGTCTTTGGCTGACCCGAACTTCTCCTGCCATCTGGTGGTATCCACTCTGCTGCCACTCCAGTGAGATATACATCCAGGAGATGAACTGTCAGTCTTTCCAGTCTCAGCCATCTCCCTGTCATGGCTACCTCTGTAACACTTCTTCAGTGGTGACACTGGTTTTGCAAGTGAAGCTCAGGATCATACATACTACAGGATCATACTGTTGAAAAATGTCCAACTTAGGAGACACTTTGTTGATCTTTTCCACGTCTCATTGGCATAGACTGTAGTTGGTACAACTACAGACAATGTACAGTTGAAACTTCATGGTGTTGCTGATGTTGCTCTCTGCATCATGTGGTGCCTGCTTGTGAGGATGTTGATCTCAATGTCATTTACTCTCCAAGAGAACTAAAGGAATGGAAAGATCCTGTGCAGATGTTAAAAGAGCCCATGATGCCTGTAGTTGTCTTGACACAAACAAAGTCCTTTTGGTAATAGGACCCAAACCCCAGTTCATATCAGACAGATAAGCTTGTTTTGAGTGGAAATCAAACTTCTCCAATTTCTTCCTCTCTATCACTGATCATGGGTCATTGTTACTGGAACCATGTATTTACAGAAGCAATCAACTGTATTTTAGAACATCAAACAATGGAAGATAATTCAAACATTTTATCAGCCCATTATTTATATTATGTTATACCTTGCATATATTGTAATATGGAAGTCTGTAATGGCTACAATAATGCAATATAAACAATGGTACTTTACTTACTCCGCACTCACTATTGAGTTCAACAACTTTAGGGCTTGAGCTCTCCTACATCCTTACCCCAACCCCCACACACTAGGCTTTGTTATCACATAGTCTGCGATTACACACAACCCATTGTTAGCAACTAGGTCTCCATTAATAGCTATTCACCCTTCCAGCCAGATCATTATTCCTCCTTTTTCTGTCCAACTGCTGTTCTCTCCTTTTGGGCTCTATACTCACCTGTCATTTACTTCTTACCCCCTCCTCACACCCTATCTTCGGCAGTTTAAACCGACAATTTCCTAGCTACCATCAGTTCTGAGAAAGGGCCAGTCGACCTGAAATGTTAACACTGATTTCACTCCACAGATGCTGCCAGACCTGCTGAGCTTTTCCAGCAATTTCTATTTTTGGTACTTATGTCTGGCACTGTATAACATATGTATATCTGTTAGCTGTAATGAATTACAACTTTAAAAATTCACAACTTATTCTCACATTATTACACCTCACTGGGGCTAACACACAGGAAATTAAAAGCTGTTATTCCCAGATAAAAACTGAAAGAACTGCGAATGCTGTAAATCAGGAACAACAGAGTTCTGAGGAAGGGTCACTGGACCCGAAATGTTAACTCTGATCTTTTCTTCACCAATGCTGCCAGGCCTGCTGTGTTTTTCCAGTAACTTCTGTTTTTGTTCCTGTTTTTCCCACAGTTGTGAAAAAGATATAAAGGTTTTATGAGAGTATGCAAAATTCCTGAATTTACCAGACTTGACAGAAAGCATGGTCCAGATAACTGCCCTAAATGTGAATTACTACTTACTACAAATAAATTGCCTCTAACTACAGATAAACAATGATGAACAGTCAACATACAACTCGACTGTTTAAATCTCTAGTCCACTTTATAAAACTCTCCCTCTGTAGAGATGCACAGATGGACACAAGAGTAACATAGGTGCTATAGGTAAGGGAAACACTGGGAAAATAGTTCAGTGGTGCTAATCCACAGGGTTTACTGAGATGATCTTTTTGCTGATTCTTGACTTTCCTTCTCCCGGATACTTTCATTTGCTCGTGGGAGGCACAGGGTGACTGATTCATACTTGTAAATGCCCCAGACTTATTATTTAAAGATCACAGTTTGCAGCAACTGATGAATGGAAATAAAGTGGCAATTTTCAGGCTTTTAACATTCAAAGTGGATAGCAGCAACTTTCAGATTCTGTCCTAAACATTCGTATGCCCAAACTTCTCAGCTACTGAAAGCCAACCATATAGTTGTTAGCAGAAGGAGGTCATTGTCACTGTTAACTGGTCACCATTTCACAAACCAACCATTAACTCATTGCCATACAATCCTTCAATCATACATAGCACCCCCATCCAGCCACGGTTCATCTATTAATAAACTCTCCCCACAGCGTGAATTAACACCTGTGTAAATAGCACTTACAATGTGTGTCAGGCAACCCGTCAACAATCCTTGGCTTAGAAATGAGTCCTTTCTTCCTATTTCAATCCACAATCAAAAACACAGAAAAAGGTGAAAAGTTCCATCTTTAAACTGTATAATGTCATATTCATACAGCTTGATCAGTGCCTCCTCCTGGATGATGATGAGACAGCAGCCTAACTAGAGCTCAGAAAGACTCCACTTTGCATCCACAAGAGTAATGTGTTGTCTGCAAGACGGCAAACGTATTTAATTAAGAGGAAGTATAATAAAAAAAGTGATATTAATAACTGGTTAGGGAAGAAGCAGAAGCTTTTCACATAATGAAGTTAAGTGCTTGTTTTTATTTGGTGTAATGATTCAATTTGTACAGTAAATTGCCGTCATCTAATATTTTCCATGAGTCACTCCTGCTCAGACTGGTAATACACAATATTCCTCATTATTCTGGAGTTAATGTTTCAGGTCACTAACCTTTCAGTTTTGACTGTTTTATTTCCAAGTTCCAGTATTTTGCCTTAATTCCTCATTGTTGTCCTTTGACCCTTGACCAGCTCAGTCTCTGGCTTTCTATTATTTAGCATGTTTGCCTTCATTGCTCAGATCTTTATAGAGTTGGGATGCATTGTTGAGGTTGTACAGGATTTTGGTGAGGCCTCTTCTGGAGTACTGTGTCCAGTTCTGGTTGCTCTGTTCTAGGAAAGATATTATTTAGCTAGAGAGGGTTCAGAAAAGATTTACTGGGATGTTGAGCTAGAAGGAGAGAATTGATAGACTGGGACTTTTTTCACTGGAGCTTTGGAGACTGAGGAGTGACCTTATAGAAGTTTATAAAATCATGAGGGGTATAGATAAGGTGAATGGCAGATGTCTCTTCCCTAGGGCAGGGAATTTCAAGACTAGGGGGCATATTTTTAAGTTGAGAGAAGAAACGTTTTGAAAAGTCATTTTTTGACACAGAGTGTGGTTCAGTTATGGAATGAACTTCCAGAGGAAGTGGTGGACGTCGGATCAGTTACAACATTTAAAAGACATTTAGATAAGTACATGAATAAGAAAGATTTGGAAGGATATGGGCCAAGCACAGGCAGGTGGGACTAGTTTAGTATGGGATCATGGTCAGCATGGACTGGTTGAACCGAAGCGTCTGTTTCTGTGCTGTATGACTCTAAAGCTTCTAAAACAAAAATGTACAAAATTAAATCTCTTCAATTAAGAGCAGTACAGAGGCCTAATCTGTATGCCTGCTTGCCTTCTAAGCAGCCTTGTAGCATAGTGGGTCGCATGTCTGCCTCAGACCAAAGGTTTTGGGTTTGAGTCCAACTTCAGGACTTGATGGTCAAGGAAGACACATTCATAATGTGGCTAAACAGGTTGGTTATCAACCTGAATGCTCTTCCTACACGCACCATAGCGGGAGGTAAGAGTGAGAGGAATTCCTGTTTCCTGTCATGGAAAGAAAGACAGAGCCTCTTCATTAATAATTGTTGTGTCAGACTACAACATGCAAGCAGAAGTGCATATTCCCACTGCAACTCTCTCACTCAAAGTGATCTGTAACACACCACCATGAGGTGCCTTTCTTTGGGCTTGCATGAAATGATGTAAACACCGCACAGCATTCCATATAATTGCAAATCCTTTTCATGAATTATAGAGTCATAGAGTCATATAGCATGGGAACAGAACCTTTGATTCAACCAGTCCATGCTGACCATAATTCCTAGTCTAGTTCGACCTGCCTGCGTTTGGCTGATATCCCTCCAAACATTTATTATCTAAATGTTTTTTAAATGTTGTATCTGTACCCACATCCACCAACTCCTCTGCAAGTTCACTCCACAACAAACCACCTACTGTGTGTAAAAAAAAATTGCCTCTCATTTTTAAAATCTTTCACCTCTTACCTTAAAAATATGTCGTCAATCTTGAAATTGTGCACCCAAGGGATAAGACATCTGCTAATCACTTTATCTACGCCCCTCATGATTTTATAAACTTCTAAAAGGTCACCCCTCAACCTCATATGCTCCAGTGAACAAAGTCCCAGTTTAACCATCCTCTCTTTATGACTCAAACCTTTCATTCCCAGCAATACCCTGGTAAATCCTTTATGAATCCTCTCCAGCTCGATAATATCCTTCCTATAACAGGGCGATCAGAACTGGACACAGTACCCCAGAAGAGGCCTCATCAAAGTCCTATACGACCTCCACATAATGTCCCAACTCCTATACTCAACTTCTTAACCACCCTGTCTATATGTGAGGCAAACTTCAAAAAGAACTATGTACCTGAACCCCTAGGTCTCTCTGTTCTGTAACACTACCCAAGGCCCAACTTTTAATTGTGTATATCCTGCCCTTGTTTGTTTTACCAAAATATAACACCTCACATTTATTCAAATTAAACTCCATCTTCCACTCTTCAGCTCATTGACCCAATTGATCAAGATCTCTTTGTAATCTTCGATAACCTTCTTCACTGTCCACTATACCACCAATTTTGGTGTCATCCGCAAACTTACTAGCCATGTCTCCTATATTCTCATCCAGATCATTTATATAAATGACAAATAAAAGAGGACCCAGTACCGATCCCTGTGGACCACCGCTAGTCATAGGCGTCCAGTCCAAAAAACAACCCGTCACCATCTCTCCCTGTTTCCTGCAGTTAAGCCAATTGGCAAGCTCACCCTGAATCCCATGTGATCTAATTTTACTAATTAGTCTACTATGCGGAACCTTGTCAAAGGTTTTACTAAAGCCCAAGTAAACAACATCTACTGCTCTGCTTTCAACCTTCTTGGTTATGTTGTCAAAAAACTCAATCAATTTTGTGAGACACAATTTCCCTCACACAACACAATGCAGAAACATGTGCTTCCCTGAAACATATTGGCTATGAACACAATCTGCAAGGGAAAATATTCAACAGGCAAGCCAACTAAAAAGACGTGAACAGTGAAATTGAGCATAGGCTGTGCTGGTCAGTTCAGAGCAGAACAATTTCTGTGTTCAAGGATTGATCTACATTGGGCAACACTTCACTGCAAAAGGATAAAAGAGGCATGGCTAAGAAATGCTGCCATTGACGGTGATGTTTATATCTCATCATTGAACGAAAAAACAAATACTTCCGACTGGGGGAAAGAAATGTTACAGAGTTTTTTTGTGAAAGTTTAAGTGCACACGCATCTTCTTTAAGTGATGCCGTTAGAAGACCAACCATTTCTACAAGATGAAAATAGGTTTGACCTAATCAAATGGATACAATCGTTCAGACAAGAAGACTAGGAAGGAAGGGGCATTTGTATCTTTTTTAAAAACATTGTAAGCAACAATGCCATTGCACACTGTGCATCAGATCTGCAAAAGGAACATGGCATTATAGTCACATATAATCAGGTAACAGCTCATAAAGTACACTACGACTGGAAAGCATTTGCTGCATCGACCTGACAGCCTTCTTAGCCTATAAACCGTGGGCTGGTAATATATTCCTGTTCCTGATATATTTATGTATTTGTTTAAGAATCATTAAATAAATGTCATTTCCTTTGCTCCAGCATCAGTTATTACACACTGGTTTTACTTACTGCACTCTGTATGACTCCCTTGAGTCTGTTTCACTGCACAAGAATGAACACATTCTTCACTTATGGTCAGTGGGATGTGGTTAATTTGAAATCACTTAAACTATTATATCTGTCAAGCACAGTTATTTTATTTTCAATTCACATCAATGTTTCAGGAGGCACACTTGGTTACTGGGTCAAACTGGCAGATTAATTTCACCCCGCTTTCAGCAGAGAGGCATTTCGTCTTTGTCTTTTATTTAGAGGCTGCTGTGAAAAGTTAGTCATTCACTATGCAAGCCTTCATTTCAGCTGAAGCACAATCTTAAATGTAGTCATGCAACAATCTTACAAATTGCTCCCTCTCATTTCTTTTTAAAAATTAATATTTGTGACACCTGACACACACATCAGGAAGACCTTTCTTTTATAAACACTTCAAAATAACAGTTTCACAACCACTGATTTGGTGGCAGCTTGATGAAATGACTATTTTACAAGCGCACATTCAAATGTAGATGTTTCTCTCTCTTTTCCTCTTCCCTATTCACCTCCCCCCCACCCTCTCCCCAGCTCCATATTCAAAAGAAATTCCTTCCTATCATAGGAATTAATTCTAAAAAGGGTACTCCTGACGATCTGCTGCCTGATCTCTGGCAATGCTGCGGTGCTGACTGCTGACTTCTCCCTTTCCTCAACAAGCAACACCCCCCCCAACCCCCGACAGAACACTGACTCTCCCCCCACCCCTCCACTACCCAATCCTCCCTCTCTGTGAAGAACTGAGTGCCTCAGATCAGCATAGTGCCTCTCCCTGACAAGCCAGAGAACAGATAGACACTGCAGGGCAAAACATGGTGCAAATCCAGGTCCTAGCAGCTTGTGATAACAAGGTGTAGAGCTGGATGAACACAGCAGGCCAAGCAGCATCAGAGGAGCAGGGTCTCCAAGTGGATGCACCTTGTGACATAGAATCATTGCATGGGAAGGCACCTGTTTTATTTTACAAAGAACAGTACACTACAGAAAGAGGCCCATTGGCCCACCAAGCCTGTGTCGACACACGATGCCTTTCTAATCTAAAATGCTTTTGCCTCCATATGGTCTGTATCTCTCTATTCCCTGCCTACTCCTATATCTGAGATAACAAGGTGCAGAGCTGGATGACCACAGCAGGCCAAGCAGCATCAGAGGAGCAGGGAGGCTGACGTTTCGGCCCTCGACCCTTCATCACTCTTAAACATGGCTATTGTATCTACCTTCACCACCTACTCTGGTACCCTCTGTAAAAAAAAACCTCTCACATTTCCTTTGAACCTACCCCCTTTTACCTTGAAGCTACATCCCCAAGTAACTGACATTTCTACCCTGGGACAAAAGACTCGAACTATCTATTCGATTGATGCCTCTCATAATTTTGTAAATTTCTATCAGGTCACCCTTTATCCTTCGACATTCATGCGAAAAGAAATTGAGTTTTTCCAATCTCTCTTCATAGCTAATAGCCTCCAAAAACAGGCTATGTCCTTGCAAACCTTTGCTGTCCTCTCTCCAAAGTCTCCATATCCTTCTCCTAGTTTGGTGGCCAGAAGTGTACACAATATTCCAAATGTGGCCTAACTAAATATCTATACCGCTACAGCATGTTTTGCCAATTTTTTATACTCTATGTCCTTATTGATGAAGGCAAACATACCATACACCATACAACTTAAAACGTAGTGTCTCACAAATATTATCACACACACAAAGATTATATATAGGTAAGGGAGAAAAATCTAAAGATTTGTTATTGCACACTTTCCTGTATACTTCTCTCCTGCATTAGATCTTCCAAAATGCATCACCTCACATTTGTCTGGATTAAATTCCATCCGCCATTTCTCCACCCAAGTGTCCACGCCAGCTATATCTTGCTGTATCCTCTGGCAATCCTCCTAACTATTCTCAGGTTTTAGTCAAAATTTCTGGTTTGTCCTGGATAATAGCCAAACAAGTGGCACCAGGAGGCATAATCTCAGAACAAGGGGTTGCATTTTAAGACAGAGATAAGGAGGAATTTCTTCTCTTGGAGGATAGTGAATCTGTGGAATGTTTTAACACAAGGGGCTGTCGAGGCTGGATCACTAAATATATTCAAGGCTGAAATAGATTGATTTTTAATCAGTAAGGGAATCAAAGGTTAGAGAGAAAAGGCAGGAAAGTGGAGTTGAGGAATATTACTTCAGCCATGATTTCATTGAATGATGCAGCAGACTCAATGAGCTGAATGGTCTACTCCTAAATGGTCTAAAGAGGTCTTTACAAAGAGTTAGAGGAACAGGAAAGGTGACATTTTCTGAAGAAGGGTCCGAACTAAAACGTCAGCTTTCCTGCTCCTCTGATGCTGCCTGGCCTGTTGTGTTCCTCCAGCTTCACACTGTGTTATCTCTGACTCCAGCATCGGCAGTTCTTTCTATCTTTTTACAAAGAGTTAGTCTTTGTGCATAACATAATGTAACGACTGTGATGTGTTGATATGCACTTATCACTACAATTTCATTTCTATATACTTCTCTACTACACTTGCACATCTCATAACATTACAATGACACTGACATATCCTACTCCATAATACAATAGTGAGATTGGTCAATGTTTGTTGCCCACTGCTATTTGTCATTGAGGTGAGACACTTTCTAGAGCCAGTTTAGTCCACCTGGTGCAGATGCTGTTATGAAGGGTGCTTGAAGACTTTGAACTAGTGATGATGAAGGAGCAATGACATTTGCTCCAAATCAGGACGTTTTATGTCTTGGAGGGAAACCTGGAGGTGGTGATACCGTACATCTGTTGTCCTTGTTCTCCTATATGGCTGAGGTGGTGACTTTGAAAGATGGTGTTAAGGAGCATTGGTGAGTTACTGCACTGCATCTTGTATGGACACAGACTGTAGCCACAGCGCATGAGTGGTGAAGGCAGTGAGTGTTAAAGTGGTAGATGGGGTGTCAGTCAAGTGGGCTGCTTTGTCTTGGATGTTTTTTGAGCATTGTTGGAGCAGCGTCCACCCAGGTAAGTGGGGAATATTCCACGATGTTCCTGAATTGCATCTCTTGTGTGAGAGATAGCCTCTGGGGAGACAGGAAGCAAATCACTCACTGCAGAATATATAATCTCGAATGTGCAATTTTAGCCACAGTATGTATCTGGTTGGTCCTGTTACGTTTCTGACCTGCAGTATTATCTGTGGGAGATTTAGTAATGGTGGGGACATCAAAAGCCAAGGGGAAGTGTTTGATTTTCTTTTGTTGGAGATAGTCTTTGCTTGGAATTTGTGTGGCATGAACTTGACTTGGCCTGTAATCTCTACATAGAACTAGAACATAGAACAGTACAGCACAGTACAGGCCATTCGGCCCACGATGTTGTGCCGAACTTCTACCCTAATACTAAGGTCTATCTAACTTCCACCCCTACCTTATACTATCATCCATATGCCTATCCAATAGCCGCGTAAATGCCCCTAATGAGGCCGACTCCACTACCCTCTCTGGCAATGCATTCCACGCCCCTACCACTCTCTGAGTAAAGAACCTACCTCTGACGTCTCCCCTATATCTACCTCCACTCACTTTAAAACTATGTCCCCTTGTAATAGCTACCTCCACCCGAGGAAAAAGTCTCTGGCTACCCACTCTATCTATAACTCTGATCATTTTGTACATCTCTATCAAGTCACCTCTCATCCTTCTTCGTTCTAAAGAGAAAAGTCCTAGCTCTCTCAACCTTTCCTCTTAAGACCTTCCCTCCACTTCAGGCAACATCCTGGTAAATCTCTTCTGCACCTTTTCCAACGCTTCCACATCTTTCCTGTAATGAGGCAACCAGAACTGGACACAATACTCCAGATGTGGCCAAACCAGGCTTTTGTATAGCTGGAGCATAACTTCATGGCTCTTGAACTCAATCCCTCTATTAATGAAAGCTAACACACCATACGCCTTCTTAACAACTCTATCCACCTGGATGGCAGCTTTCAGGGAACTGTGGACATGAACCCCAAGATCTCTCTGCACCTCCACACTGTCAAAAATCTTTCCCTTAACCCTGTATTCTGCTTTCAAGTTTTTCCTTCCAAAATGAATAACCTCGTACTTTTCAGGGCTAAACTCCATCTGCCACTTCTCAGCCCAGCTCTGCATCCTATCAATGTCCCTTTGTAACCTAGAACAGCCCTCCGCACTGTCCACAACGCGACCCACCTTCGTATCGTCCGCGAACTTACTAATCCACCCTTCCACTCCGACATCCAAATCATTTACAAAAATCACAAACAGAAGAGGATCCAGAACAGATCCTTGTGCCGGACTGGATGTTATCTAGTACTCAATGCATGCATGCTTCAATATCCGATGATATGGAAATTTCACTGAATTCTGCGTAATCAACATTGGCCTTCCCCACTTCTGATATTATGGAGGATGAAAAGTCATTGGTGAAGCAGCTGAAGATGGTTGGATTTAAGATGCTGCACTGATGAACTCCAGTGCTTTAGTGCAAACTTGTCATTTTCTATTCTTTTTTAACGTTCTCTAGATATTGAGATGATTGGCCTTCGACAAGCACAAATATCTTTTATTGAGTAAGGTGTGGGTCCACCTAGTGGAGAGTTTATAGAATCCCTACAGTGTGGAAACAGGCCATTCGGCCCAACAAGTCCACACCGACCCTTGCAGCATCCCACCCAGACCCATCCCCCCATAACCCACCCACCCCTGAACACTACGGGCAATTTAGCACGGCCAATCCACCTAGCCGGCACATCTTTGGACTGTGGGAGGAAACCAGACCACCTGGAGGAAACCCACGCAGACACGGGGAGAATGTGCAAACTCCACACAGACAGTCGCCCGAGGCTGGAATTGAACCCGGGTCCCTGGCGCTGGAGTTCATCAGTGCAGCATCTTAAATCCAACCATCTTCAGCTGCTTCACCAATGACTTCACCAGTGCTAACCACTGAGCCACCGTGCCGCCAATTGAATTGTCAATGTGTTGCATTTTGTTCACACTTCATGATTCCTTTTGGGCAAAGGCTGTCTTGATGTCAAAGGCAGTCACACTCCAACTTCATTCTGGCATCCAATTGTTTAATCCTGCTGGATTGAGCATCAATGAGTAGGCTCTTGGTGTGAAAGTGGCATTTGATAGCAATGCCAATGACCCCTGCCAACACCTTGTTAATGGTTTGATGCTGATGAGCTGTGAATTGGGTATTTGGATATTTTTCTGTTTTCTGTGGACATTATGTATTTTTTTTTCTTTATTTCTCTATTTTGCATCTAAGATTTGTACCTAGGTTCTTTGCACTTAAGATGTTGAGCGACATTGTAAACTTTTTACTGTACTCCTGTACTTCTGTACTTGAGCGGATGTGACAATAAATCTAATTCTTCTAAAGCTCTAAATTACTGGGCAATTTTCCATTTTGTAGGGTAAGCGTCAATGTTGTAGCTAGGCTGGAACAGTTTGACTCGTTATAAATACATAAGAGTCAGTGTCATAGAGCACGGAAACAGACCCTTCAGTTCAACCAGTCCATGCCAACCATGATCCCAAACTAACCTAGTCCCACCTGCCTGCTGCTGGCCCATATCCCTCTGAACATTTCTTATTCATGCACTTATCCAAACATCTTTTAAACATTGTAACTGTACCTGCATCCACCACTTCCTCTGGAAGTTCATTCCATACTCTCACCATTAATTTTGCAGCAGACAACTTTAGCACATTGTTGTGGGGGCCCATGGCCTTTGTAGCATCCAGTGTACGCAGCCAATTCTCACATGGAGTAAATTTATGTCTGGCATCTGTGTTGATGGGAACCTCAGGAAGAGATAGATCATCCACTCAATAGTTCTAGTTGAAGCTAGTTACAAATACTTTAGCCTTGTAATTTACTTTCATGTGCTGCCATTACTGAGTTCATCCTCCCATTTATTGAAAAGTGTCCTACCACCATTCATGAAGTGATGGGACTATAGCAATTTAATTTGGCTTGTGTGGGAGGCTGAGTTGTGAGGAGGATGCAGAGATGCTTCAGTGTGATTTGAAAAAGCTTACTTATTGGCAAATGCATAGCAGATGAAGTATAAGGTGGGATAAAAGTGAGGTTACCCACTTTATAGCAAAAAAAAACAGGATTTGAATGGCAAAAGATTCAGAAAGGGAAGGTGCAATGAGACCAAAAGCTCAATGTTTTTTATGCTCAGTTTGAGCAGAATGCCAGTGGCATGGTGTCACCTGCCCCAACAGCCCTGGACACACATGTTCCCTCTGTCACCACTGCACACGTCAGATCGGTCTTCATGAGAGTAAACCCAAGGAAAGCAATGGGGCCTAGATGGAGTCCCCATCCATGCACTCAGATCCCTATGTGGACCAGCTCACAGAAGTACTCGTTCACATCCCCTGAATGAATAAAGAAAACGGATGTATTTGTGACAGGCAAATTGGTGAGGATGAGATTAAGCAGGTTTTTCTCTTTGTGTTATTTCTCTCATTGCCAGCTGCACGTCCAATCTGAAAGATAAGACCTTCAGGACTTGTCCAGCTCAGTCAGTGGTTTTGTTACAAAGCCACATTTGAAGATGGATATTGAAATCTCTCGCTGTCATGACCTTCCACATTCTGGCCGCCTTTTATCTTTCTTCAAGTAAGGTTCAGCATAAAGTAGAAATGATTTACAGCTGGGGTGGGCGAATGGGGTAGGGAGATGTGGTGTTTAGTGATAAATCAGGAGGAGGTTTCTTTGTCCATCTTTGAGCTAATGGTATGAAATCATGTGGGATTGTAAATCAATCCTGAGGAATCACATGATCAATCCCTTCTGACCGTACACCACTTCATCACCAAATCCAGTGGATCTATCCTGCCATTCGAAGACAACATTCCTAGAATGGCTTTTGAGGAATATTGGCATATTGATTGATAGTGTAAATCTGTGAGAATGATTGTGTCAAACTTTTATTTGATCTGACGTTGGGAGAGACCTTTCAGTTTTGGTGTAAGTCCCTAGATGTTACTGAAAATGACCTTGCAGTCATTGAGCTGGGTATGTCCAATGTTGTTTCCTGTGCTTTGGTCAAAATTGTTCATTTTTATTCTTGTTCAAGGAGACAATGGCCTAGTGATATTTTTGCTAGACTATTTATCCAGTGACCTGGTAATGTTCTGGGTGCCCAGATTCCAATCTGCTATGGCAAATGGTGGAATCTGATTTCAATGAAAAAAGTCCAGAATTATGAGTCTAATGGTAATCATCGAGCCATTGCCGATTGTTGGAAAATCCCATTTGGTTCACTCATGTCCTTTAGGGAAGGAAATTGCCATTCTTACTTGGTCTGGTCTACATATGACTTCAGACCCACGGCAATGTGCTTGACTCTTAACTGCTCTCTGAGAAATTAGCGTTGGGAAATAAATGCTGGCTTAGCCTGTCACAGCCTCATTCCATGAATGAATTTTTAAAAGATACATCTCACTGCAGCGTTGCAGTGTAACACATCCCATAATACAACATGGTAATAAACCAGTCCCCTTACAATAATACTAACACATTTCACAATAACAGATGAACAACATTATCTCCATGATATCTGGATGAACAACATTTCACATGACAAAACTGTGTTACTTAACACTCACCATTAAAAACAAGTGATATAACATGCTCCACATCTATTGCTTTGATTCAAATCATTTATTCAATCTCTTGATCTTAATACAGCAATCCATTTCTTCTCCCACTGCCTGTCCATGTCTAACTCTGATCATGTTATCATATTTAGCCACTTGAAATTATGTCCTTATTCTTAATCTAACACCTTGGACACAATACATCCCCTTTCTATAATACTTTAACATAGGCCAAGTGGCTTGTTGCCAGCAGTGCATTTACTTGTTCCAAGTTCGTGTTTATGCACAACTTGAGCACACTCTCATTTGTCTTCGTTCAGCCTTATCAGCATATCCTTTCAGCCTATGTACTTAGCTAGCTTCTGCTTAGCTGTATTTAATACAACTTGCTTCAACTATTCCTTAAGACAGCATGTTACACATTCTCATCAATCTCAGAGAATCCAGTGTACCACAATTCATCTAAGTTTATGAAGAAAGCATCTAAACCATCTCTAAAATGTTCACCAGGGTGATCGCTGGTATTGAGGGATTGTCATATAAATAAAGGCCAAACAGATTGGAACCTTACTCATTGGAGTTCAGAAGAATGTGTACTCTGCATCAATCTTCACAGCTGAAAACACCAGCAGCATACCTGAACTGCAAGAATGTTGGGAGCAGAAGTGAATCTAGTGGCCATCACTAAGGAGAAGATGCTGGGAAGCTGAAAAGTTTGAAGGTGGATAAACCACCTGGACCAGATGGACTGTACCCTAGTGTTTTGAAGGAGATAGCTGAGGAGATGGTAAAGGCATCGATAGTGATGTTTCAGGAATCACTGGAGTCAGGGAGGGTCCCAGGGGACTGGAAAATGTCTAATGTAGCACTCCTGATTAAGAAGGGAGTGAGGCAGAAGAAAGGAAATTATAGGCTAGTTATCCTGACCTCAGTTGTTTATTATTAAGGATAAAATTGCAGTATACTTGGAAGTGCACCGTACAATAGGCCTGAATCAGCACAGCTTCATCAACGGCAGGCAATGGCCTACTAGTGTTATCGTTGGGCTGTTAATCCAGAGACCCAGATAATATTCAGGGGACACAGATTTGAATCCTGCCACGGCAGATGGTGGAATTTGAATTCAATAAACACATCTAGAATTAAGAATCTAATGGTGAATCAATTGGTGGAAAAAACCATCTGGTTCACTAATGTCCTTTAGGGAAGGAAACTGCCATCCTTACCTGGTCTGGCCTACATGTGACTCCAGACCCACAGCAATGTGGCTGACTCTGAACTGCCCTCTGGGCAATTAGGGATGGGCAATAAATGCTGGCCTAGCCAGGGACGGCCTCATTTTGTTAATGAATAAAAGAAGTGAGACAAAGGAGAGCCAGTGGACGTGATCTATTTGGATTTCCAGGAAGCCTTTGCCAAGGTGCCACGCAGCAGGCTGCTAAATCTTAGGGGAGAAGGTACTGACATGAATAGAGGATTATCCATCTGGCAGAAGGCAGAGAGTGAGGATGAAGAGGTCCTTTACAGGATGGCAGCCGATAACTAGTGGAGTTCCGCAGGGATTCAGCAATGATTTGGACAAAGGAAGTAAGGACATTGTTGCTACGTTTGCAGATGATACAAAGACAGTTGCAGGGACAGGTAGTGTTGAGGAAGTGGAGAGGCTGCAGAAGGACTTGGACAGGCTGGGAGAGTGGGCAAAGAAGTGACAGATAGAATACAATGTGGGAAAGTGTGAGGTTGTAATCTTTGGTAGGAAGAATAGAGGCTTGACTATTTTCTAAATGGGGAAAGGTGTCAAAATCTGTAGTACAAAGGGACTTGGGAGTCCTATTTCAGGATTCTCTTAAGGTTAACTTGCAGGATCAGTTGGCAAATACAATGTTTGCATTCGTTTCAAGAGGGCCAGAATACGAGAGCAGAGATGTACTGTTGAGTATGTATAGGGCTCTGGTCAGACTGCATTTGGAATATTGTGAGCAGTTTTGGACCCCATATCTAAGGAAGGATGCGCCGGCCTTGGTGGGTGTCCAGAGGAGGTTTACAACAATGATCCTGAGGATGAAGGACTTGTCATGAGAAGCAGTTGAGGATTCCAGATCTGTACTTGTTGGAGTTTAGAAGGATGAGGGGGGATCTCATCAAAACTTACAGAACACTGAGGGGCCTGGATAGAGTGGGTATAGGAAAACGTTTCCACTAAGAGGAGAGACTAGGACCTGAGACCACAGTCTCAGAGTGAAGAGATGACCCTTTAGAACTGAGATGAGGAGGAATTTCTTCAGCCAGAGGGTGGTGTATCTGTGGAGCTCATTGCCACAGCGGGCTTTGATGCCAAGTAATTGTATCTATTTAAGACAGAGATAGGTAGGGCGGTCTAGGGTTACAGGGAGAAGGCAGGAAAATAGGGTTGAGAAACATTTCAGCCCTGATCAAATGACAGAACAGACTTGATAGGCCACAATTTGCCATAAATTCTTCAGAATGGAACACTTCTAAGCAACCATACAGTAGTTCCAAGATGGAAGAGTCAGGTCTCCAAATGAAGCACCCAAACCACCCAAATCATCGATAGAGATGGTAGGAACTGCAGATGCTGGAGAATCCGAGACAACAAGGTGCAGGGCTGGATGAACACAGCAGGCCAAGCAGCACTTG
>NC_063344.1:7299068-7352637 GCF_021869965.1 Rhincodon typus
CAAGTGCTGCTTGGCCTGCTGTGTTCATCCAGCCCTGCACCTTGTTGCCACCCAAATCATCGCCTTGTTGATGACACTCTATAATCATTAACCATGATCTACAAAAGTAGTCCTCATGCAAAAAGCAAGAGCAAATAGAGTCATAGTGATCTACAGCACAGAAAAAGGCCCTTCAGTCCATCATGTTTGCACCAACCACCTAACTATTCTAATCCCAGTTTCCAGCACTTAGTCTACAGACTGGTATGGCCTGGAATCGCAACTGCAGTCTAAATACTTTTTCAATGTCTCTACCACTCTTACAGGCAGTGAGTTCCAGATTCCCACTACCCTCAGTGAATCAAAAAAAATCCTCATATCCCCTCCATTACTCCTACCACTTACTTTAAATCTATGCTCCCTTGTCATTGAACTCTCCCTCCAAGGGAGAAACTTTCTTCCTGTCTTCCCTGCCCCTCATAATTTTACATTTCAATTATATACCCTCTCAGTCGCCTCTGCTCTAAGGAAAACGCCCCCAGTCTGTTCAAGATAACACTATGTTATCTCTGCCTCTAGCATCGGCAGTTCTTACAATTCCCCAGTCTGTTCAATCTCTCTTCCCAACTAAAACACTCCAGTCCAGGCAACATCCTGGGAGATCTCCTCTGCACCCTGTCCAGTGCTTTCACAACAGCCCGAGTGTATGATTCTAGAACTGTAAACAATGTTTAACTGAATAACCAATGCTTTATCCAGTTCCAGCATCACTTCACTGCCTTGGTTAATAAGGCCAGCATCCCAAATGCCTTCTTATCCATTTTACCTATCTGAGCTGCTATGTTAAGGGACTGCTGGACATGCATACCAGGTCCCTCTGGTCCTTGCTGCTTCCCAGGGTTGTACCATTCATCATGTATTCCTCTGCCTTGTTTACCCTAAGCAAGTGCATTACCTCACACTTATCTGAACTGAATTCCATTTGCCACTGACCAGCCCGTCTTAATCAAGGGTAGGCGATGGCCTCATCGTATTATCACTAGGCGATTAATCCAGAAACCCAGCTAATGTTCTGGGGACCCAGGTTCGAATCCCAAGATGGCAGATGGTGGAATTTGAATTCAACAATTAAGAATAAAGTCTGGAATTAAGAATCTACTGAAATCATTGCCGATTGTTGGAAAAACCCATCTGGTTCACTAATGTCCTTTAGGGAAGGAAATCTGCCACCCTCACCTGGTCTGGCCTACATGTGACTTCAGACCCACAGCAATGTGGTTGACTCTCCATTGCCCTCTGAAATGGCCTAGCAAGCCACTCAGTTGTACCAATTGCTACAAAGTCTCAAAGAAATGAAACTGGACGGATCACCTGGCATTGACCTGGACACCAGAAAAGACAACACCAGAAACAGCCCTGTCGACCCTGCAAAGTTCTCCTCACTAACATCTAGGGGTCAGTGCCAAAATTGGGAGAGCTGTCTCACGGATTAGTTCTCAGTCGCAGCAGTGTGTGCTATCTACAAGATGCACTGCAGAAATTCACCAAAGATCCTCAGACAGCACTTTCCAAACCCACGACCACTTACATCTAGAAGGACAAGGGCAGCAGATACATGGGAACACCACCACCTCCAAATTCCCCTCCAAGCCACTCACCATCCTGACTTGGAAATATATCGCCGTTCCTTCACTGTCGCTGGGTCAAGATCCTGGAATTCTCTCCCTAATGGCATTGTGGGTCAACCCACAGCAGGAGGAATGCAGCAGTTCAAGAAGGCAGCTTACTACCACCTTCTCAAGGGCAACTAGGGATGGGCAAGAAATGCTGGCCAGCTAGCGACATGAACATCTCACAAATGAACGGAAAAAAAATCCTCCAATAATCCAAGGCTATCCTCCTCACTATTTACCAACCCACCAAATTTTTTTATCATCTGAAAACTATATATATATAGATGCCTGCAGACTTCTAGTTCTAAAAACATTCCTTAACCATCACCCTCTGCTTCCTGTCACTCAGCCAATTCTCAATCCAAATTGTCAAATTTTCTTGGATTCCATGGGCCCTTACTCCCAAGCGATACCTTATCAAAAGCTTTGTGGAAATTTAAGGAGACAACATAGTATTTCCCTCATTAACATCCACTTATCTTTTGATCCTCTCTTTCAACAATAACAATGAGTTTCTGACAAAAATCAAGAGTCCTCACATTAAAGCCTTTAAAAATTATTTTGTTTTAATTGACTACAATTGTCTAAATGTCTGTGGAAACCACAATCATACCAGAAGACAGAAGTCCTTCCTCCTTTCATAAATGAAACAAGCCTAAATGACTCATGGTCTCATTGTTTACGTGACAAAATTGATAATTTGAAAGGCTGAGTTAACGTCCTGCTCTTACATTAAGGGCTGGGCAGTAAGTGGTGAGGGGAGGGGGAAGAATATCAGGACAAGAGTGTTCCATGGCAACAAAGGGAACAGCCTGGGTGGCATTGTTTTCTGTAAGTCTTGTGATGAGCAGGTCAGTGACAGAAAAAGTTCCATGATTCAGCAAGGGGATTTCATCTATAGCTTGCTGGAAGTATTGAGCCTACCAAATACCTGCTTCATTCCTAGTAATGTGCAGCGTATTCCAGGCTTCCTGTGTTTTCCCAAATTCACTGTCACTTCTCACTCCCATCTTGCTCTACACTCCCTTTGAAAGCATGTCTGTCATTTAAGTCTTTGTAAACAGCATCAGTTATAAATGTTTTCTAATCAACCTGTTCAGAGATGTTATGATATACCTTTGCAGGCAGAGAATCACTAGAGCACAGAAGGAGGCCATTTGGCCCATTGTGCCTATACTGGTAGGCAATCTCCTACCCTTTCCCTTTGTTCCTGTACAATATTTCGATCTGGGTAATCATCGTATTCCCTCTTGAATGCCTCAGTTAAACCTGCTTCAACCACATTTGCAGGCAGTGTATTCCATGGAGTAGGAGAGACTTTAACACGAATCTCTTAGCTCAGAGGTAGACTCACTACCGCTGTGCTACAACAGCCCTAACTAAATCAGGGTGCTTTACTAATGGGCATAAATTGTAAATATTTTTAACAAACATGCTGAAGCATGCTGCAACACATGTCTAGAGCAGGTGGAACTTGAACCCTCCTAAGCCAAAGCTAGTTCTGTGTCACAAGACCCTACTGGTCCTAGCCTTTTTAGAATGAGTCTGCCACTTAATGGTTATCCCTGTATTTACATAAAATGAGGGAGAAAAGGGTATGCTGCAGGTACATCTGCCAATAGATTTCCCATGGTAGGAAGCCTATGAACTTCAGGAAGACTATTTTTGAAGGTACTGAGGATGACAAGCAGGAGGGAAGGTGTCAGTCAAAGGTTTGTCATTGCATTCTGCTGCACATCTGACTATTTTTGCAGTTCTGCTCCAAAGCAATACTCCTAACGGCCGTAAAATTAAGTTCTTTCTCATTGTGAATACCACAAGAAACTCATCTTCTCTTCTGCTGCTAAATCCAAACTATAACAAGCAACAGAAAATGAGGAAGAGTAGTCAGGCCCCCAGCTTCACTCCCATCTAATACAGCATCTCACAAACTGCCATGAACCCTCACCTTTCAAAGTATTAGCCCAGAAACACTGCATTCCAAAGCCTTTGCATGAGAAAAGAGTTCTGGGTGAGGCATGGGTTGGCTGGGTGCAGTTGGAAGGTGTAGAGATTGATTTTCCTGATTGAAGGGGATCAGACAAAATTTACCCTCGACTGAAAACTCTGCACTTCCCTATCTCACAACATTGAACAGAATCGTGGCTATGTGAAGCTGCGCAGACAGTCTCCCCTAGGCTACTGGAGGAGATTTGTTTTCAAATACCTATTTAGAATAATACAATAATATAACACAATGCATAGAAAACTTTTTGTGCTTACTTCACCACTCAATAATAGCAGGAGAAACTTAACATATTACTGTGTAACATCCCCATGATGGGTACCATTCATTATTGCAAATCCTGCCAGCTGCAGTACAAAGTACTGGATAAGTGTTCCATTTTAAAATTCAGCACATATCGTGTTACTAAATGCTATGAATCTTAATAAATGGCTGAATTGGCATTTTCAGCTCACTGGTGGTAATGTGTTAAACCCATCTTGGACCATGTGAACTGGTGTTAATCCTGTCTAAAATAGCTTCAACGCCTGGACTTCCTTTATCCTCAGGGCAGAAAGTCAGCTTAAAAATTACCGATAGTCAGGATATAGACTCCTTGATGTTTTGCTTGAATCAGAGGGACACTTCAAAACCTTAATGAGGTCGATATGATGTGTAGAACGCTAGATAAAAGGAATATTTCTATAAACAAAATCAGATAAGGAGAAAGGGTTCAGTGTATGCAGAAACGCTGTTACGAAAACTGGAATTTCAAATGCTGTGAAGTCCTTGACCTACCTTTGATTTTCTTTGTCTAAAGGGTTCCTCTTTATTCAGTAATCAATAAAAAAAAATCTGGAGCAAAAATCAGGGCAACCAGAAAATAGGTGAGAAGGAAATAATTCAGGTAAATTGCAATCCTTGCTATTCAGTTCAATTTGATAAAACAAGCTCTCGCACTTTAAATACTAATTGCTGGAATTAAGCAACCGCAGAGTCCATTTCTTATTTAATTTTCTGAGGGGCATAAATCAAAGCTGAGTTTTTATTTCTGCAGCTACCTTTCAGCTGACGTCGAAAACTTAATTTTGTTGCAGTGATCCTTAGCCTGTCACCCAGCCCCCATATACCGCACACTCACCACACTCCTGGTAGGGTTGTTTTTTTTTTGTCAAGGAGGTCATGCCATTTCCTCATCATTTAACCTTGATTTGAAGAGCCCTCCATCACAGGCTGCAGTCGGCTGAATCCCGTGCCAAATTTCTGGGCCCAGAGCTACATCAGGTTGTGAGCCTAATAAGAGTAATTTATTATTAGTGTCATTGGTAATGACCTATTTACACTTTACAAAGGAAAAGAAATGACAAATGGGAAATATTGTCATTTCCTTATGTTTTAAAGAAACACCATTTATTGCTTCTAGGCTGTTGTTTTGTGGGGATTAATGAAATCGCTAATACCAAACTTTTTTTTGAGGTCTGAATCAGTTCAAGAGGCCCACACTCATAATGAAAGCAAGCAACCTTGTAGAAAAAAAGATTGATTGCAACCCGTTTTCGATTGCAACAGTAGCTGTCGGTCATTATTGGCAATAAATGCTCAGTTTCCTTCAATTTCTGAAGAAATTGAATGATTACTCAAGGCCTGTTTGGCTGGAGGCACATACATCACAATCACAAGACCTGAACAGTCTTCATTCCTTACAGCAAGCTGTTTAGCTGCTGTTCTCATTCTTGTAGAGACTGAGATTTTGGGCAAATGGCCTTTTCCTGCCTGTCAATTTCGTAAGTGCTAAATTGGAGATCTGTCTAAGCCTGTTCACCCCAGGGTGGAAAACTGATGGGATGGGATTGACCATCCAATCTTACAACCCATTCTTTCTTGACCAGATATACCAGAGGCTGATCCATTCCTAATTGGAAGAGAAGTTGAGGAACTGCAACGTTTGGAGGGCAGTAGCCTCTAAAACTTCTCCAAAGGGGAGCAGGAGTATCCTGCAATAGGCTGGGACTGAGTGACCATGAGGAGTGGATTTTGAGGGTTCACAATCACAAGAAATTGACAATTTGTAGCAATGTTCAGATCATTTATCGAGTTTAATAAGTAGCAGTTAAGATATGATACATTAGTTAATTAGACAAAAACAGTATATAACTGTGTTAAAGGGGACTGTTGTGATGCGGTGATAGTGTGCCAAAAGACCTCCAAATAAGTATGCAATGACCTTCCCAAGTAAATCGATTAGAAAATGGATATATTTTCAGAAACAAATAGGTTTTATAACTGTTAGATGAGAACACGTCACAGATCCTGAAGTCATGCCAGAACATTAGAAGAGTTGGTATCAGTGGTTTTTGTTCTTCTCTCCAGATGATGTACAGGAACCCCTGGTCTTCTTCCTGATGAAGGGTACAAACCCAAAACGTCAACTATCCTGCTCCTTTGATGCTGCCTGACCTGCTGTGTTCCTCCAGCTCCACACTGTGTTATCTCTGACTCCAGCATCTGCAGTTCTTGCTATCTCCTCTCCCTCTCTCCTCACCTACCCCTGTTATCTCATTAGTTTAGTCAAACTGTTCAGATAGGGGGAGGCAATGGTGTAGTGGTACTATCACTGGACTGTTAATATAGAGACCCAGATAATGTTCTGGGGACCCAGGTTCAAATCACAGCAGATGGTGGAATTTGAATTCAAGAGAAAGAAATCTGGAATTAAGAGTCTGTTGATGACCATGAATCCCTTGCCAATTGTAGGAAAAAAACCCTTGCTGCAGAAAGGCTGCCAACATCATCAAAGACCCATTGCACCCCGATAACGATCTCCTACAACCTCTTCTGTCAGGCTGAAGGTCCTGAAGCCTGAACATATGCACGAGCAGGGTCAGGAACAGCTTCTTCCCGGTCATTATTAAAATGATGAATGGACTCAATAGCCTCAAATAACGCTGATCTTGCTAACATGATCTCGCCCAGCGCACACCCTATGCAACGTAACCTGTACCTCTGTCTAAGTCATTTTGATCTGTATATCCTTGCTTACTATGATCTGTCTGTATTGTTCAGAAACAAAGCTTTTCACTGTACTTCGGTACACATCACAATAAATCAATCACTAAAGTCCTTTAGGGAAGGAAATTGCCATCCTTATCTGGTCTGGCTTACATGTGACTCCAGACCCACAGCAATGTGGTTGATTCTTAACTGCCCTCTGGGCAATAAATGCTGCCTAGCCAATGACGCCCTCATCGCGTGAATGAACAAAAAAAGCTGTTATAATTTGAACCCAGGCCTTCTGCTTCACAGATAGAAACATGGCCACCGCAGCACAGGAGACCTCCAGGTTAATATACCTTATTTTGGGTGGTAGCAGACATCTCAGCTGTGTCAATCATGCATCTAAACCATCTCAGTAAATAACCACAAACAGCTACTCACGATGCCAGGGTGACCATTGACCCATTGCCCATTTCCACTTGAAAGTTAGTTTTCAATCCTTTTAGAAACGAAAATGACTCATTTTCCCAAACACTACTTTCATAATAAGGAAATATGATGTCCCATCTTTTGTTTACACTTAGAGAAGGCTGGTTAGCACCGTTAAATAAGGCGTCAGGCTACGCAGGTAATACTAAGCATGGAACACTGAACAAACTCCAGTTTTAAAGTGGACCCAACTTCCAACAGGGTTCTGGTCTACACACCAGCTCTTACTGGAGACAGGCAATGTTACAAAGGGCTCCTATTCCAGCTCTGTTGAAATGCTGGCCCCATTCCAACAGCACAGCATGTTGTCTAGGCTGACAGCCCAGCGAAGGACTGAAAGAATGCTACATTGTTGGAGGTGTTGTCCAGTGTCTTCAATTCTGGTGAATCAAATGCAGTTTTAAATGTCTTACAGCACCACTCTAAGGATAAGAGATGGCTCACCTGATATTCTTGGCGATACCTCTCGCTTTGTTAATACCGTTGCATGTGAAATCTTGCTGTGTGAAAGGTGACAGCTGTGTTTGCCTGCATATCAATAGCCATTGCACATCAAAGTGCTTCATTGTGCGTGTGTGAGATGGGACAAGGCCTTAAAATATTCAAAGTCTTTGCTTTCATTTTCTATCCTACGGTGAGCTAAATATTTAACAATATTAATCGGAATAATGATGCATATGTGCATAGGTATTGATATGCAGGATCATAAGCCAATGCACCTGGTGAAGTCAGGCACACGAAGGCACTGTTCCAATCACCTGGAGGTTAATGCTGAAATTGTCCCTTAAAGAGACCACGATTGTTTTACTTGCTGCTTCCTTGTAACGAATCAGCTACGGAATTTCCTTGGAACAGAATAAGGAAAGCCCTAAAGCTTGGGACAGCTGCCACCAAGGCACAATGGGGGAAGACCACTCTCTGAGGCCTTCCTGCTGAGTTAAATGAGGGTCTGGTCAGTTATCGGACCCTCCCGGTGCCTCAATTATATGTAAGAGATATACAAGTAAGAGATGCCTTTTGTTTGTTTGTTTGGATAGAGACAAACTCCAATGTTTGTTTGTTTTCTTCATATGCTCTGTACAGAACCGAACTGCTTCAGTGATGTTGTATGCACTTTTTTAATGAATATTTTTGAAATAAAACAGAAATAGGGCAGCATGTGAAATGGGATAGTGGCTTGCTATTTCCTGGTTTGTGCCCATCACTCTAGGTAAAATTGTACTGGAGCAGTGCTCCTCCTAAGCTGTAGCCAGACAGGGTGCTTGCAGCAGTTTTGCAAGTACTGTACAGACATTTTGATAGATACCACAACGCCATGCAAAATTATTAAAGGATACTGGGCATTGAAATAAGACTGGCTGCAAGCACAGTAACAAATTTTAGAGGAAGTATTGCCTTGGGGGTTGTATTTAGCTTTGGCATTAAAAGCTTTGTCTCCTGGAAAATTGCAACAAGGTGAATGAACAACACTTTATTCTCAACTGCATCTCCAGTGCAGGCTTTGTGAAAAAACTACTGAGGGCCTCTCTGCTGTCTCTCAGGAAATTGACAACGCCACTAGTCCTGCGCAAAACCTCTCAATGCCCTGGAAGATCAAGAACCTTCCTTAACCTGCCAACTATGGTAGTCCTGGCTGGGTGTAGCTGAGTTCTTAAATTGTGATGTCTCAGACTGTTTTCTGTCCTGTTACCGAATAGCCGGGATTGGAATACAATGTGTCAGTACATTGAAGGATGCAGAGTCACAATTGTTATGGTGCAGAAGGATGCCATTCACCCCTCAAGTCTGTGCTGGACACTGTAGGCTCCTCTCCTCCAGCTCTTTTGCTGATCCACTGGCACTGAGTTGTGGTACGATGTGAGGACCACCTGCAATCATAAGAAATAAGAGCAGGAGTAGGTTATTCAGCCCCTGAGCCTGCCCCACCATTCAACAAAATCTTGGCTGATCCACCCCAGATCTCAGCTCCTCTTTCCTGCCAGTTCAGCATGGTCGTCAGCTATCTGATACTTCATCTTCAAATATTTTCCGTGAGGTAGCCTCCACAACTCTTTGGGGTAGAGAAATACAGATCATCATTATATTACAGTACAAATAAATGCTCGTATATGAATTATATATTTAATTTAGAACATAATTGAGTCATGGCGTATCACAAACCATGAGAATATAAGTCAATGTTATCTGTCTATACACAATGCAAACTTCCTAACCTGGTATTCCTGTAAATCTATCTCCTATCCTCAATTCCAAGAGCTGGGATTTGAACTTCCATTGAATTCATCCACACTTATGAGCCAAGTACTGTAGTATTTCTGCGGAAGACTCTCTCTGCCCTTGCAGCCTGCTATCAGGAGTATTGGAGGAGTATACAGGCAGGTAATTAACTTCTGTGGCCATATGATAAATATAATTTCCATAGTCCACAAATCCTGGCAAGGCAATAAAACCCAAAGTTTCTGGCCCAGAGATAGGAACACAACCCCATTACATTGCAAGACCTCCTATTCTTCTAAGTATTTGTTATTAATATAAGCGTAGACTGGTCAAGAGTAACTAATCATGTTAAAGTGCAAAAGTTAAAGTTATAGAAATTCTGTCAAATCTTGGGGCAAAATTCCAGTGCTGGGTACAGATGCACCATTCTGACACTGGGTATCTGCCCATAATAGTCCCACAAACACAGATTTAAGATGAGATTATGAAGCCAAAGCAATGGACAACGATTCTGCCCAGGGTCAAGCAATTTGGCCATCTTCATTTCTAATCGAGAGACTCTGTTAGCAGATATTTGGCAAATGGATGCTTAGGTTATGTTCCAATGAAAAGTTGTGGCCTCAGTATCAGAGGGTAAAAGTACTTCAAAGAATGTCATGTATAATTACATGATTTTACAGATCCTCCATTATCTTAGTTTCTGCTCTCAACTAATCAGTGTTGTCCCTGCAAGTAGAAAGAAACTCTCTATCGTGTGAAAATGCAGCGCTAATGTCCAATTGCCAGTGTCCCAATTGGTTTTGAGCACACACTCTTTCTATGGATCTGCTTTCTCTTTCCAGTATGGTCGTCTCTCTTGCAGCGGTGCTCTCTTCCTCTGCGGCTGCTTTCCATGCTCTCTCTGCCTTTCAGTCCATCCATCGTCCTGGCTGTTCCGACAGATCTTTCTTTTCCAGTTTATTCTAAATTGTTAATTTAAGCCCTCATCGCGATCAATCCTGTCCCGATTCTCCACCATCGCAAGTGACTTTTTATTAGCTGACCAGGCAATGGCCCTTTTCACATTGCAAGCATAACCTACATTGTCAGTTCTTTGGATTGTCTCGAAGTTAAATGTTTGGCTGTAGGAAACATATTTGCTCTGAGGCACTTCCCAAAATCAATGCAACAGGACAGCCTTGCAGGAACCATAAATAAAAACAGAAATTGCTGGGACAGCGCAGCAGGTCTGGCAGCATCTGTGAAGAGAAATCAGAGTTAACATTTCAGGTCCAGTGACCCTTCCTCAGAAATAGGGCAGAAACCATGCCCTATCTTAGGACCAGGAGCTCCACCCTCATGTCATAACTGATCTCTTTGCATTGTTGAGTAATTATGAAGTGGTTGCAATTTTTTTTCTTCCTTCCTGGTAAACATGCTTTGAATCTAAAATGTGACACATCCCATGCTCTCATTGGAGAGCTTTGAGGAAGTAAAACAGTAATAGACCATGACATTATCAGATATAGGAGGAGAATTAGGCCATTCAGCCCATCAAGTCTACTCCACCATTCAATCACAGCTGATGTTTCTCCACCCCATTCTCCAGCCTTCTCCCTGTAACTCTTGATTCCCCTTACAAATAAATAACCTATCCGTCTCTTGTCTTAAATACACTGACTTGACCTCCATAGCCCACTGTGGCAGTGATCATCATAGAATCCCTACAGTGTGGAAACAGGCCCTTCAGCCCAACAAGTCTACACTGACCCTCAGAGCATCCCACCCAGACCCATCCCCCTATAACCCACCTAATCTACACAACCCTGAGCACTGCGGGCAATTTAGCATGGCCAATCCACCTAACCTGCACATCTTTGGATTGCGGGAGGAAACCAGAGCACCCAAAGGAAACCCATGCAGACACAGAGAGAATGTGCAAACTCCACACAGACAGTCACCCGAGGGTGGAATTGAACCCAGGTCCCTGATGATGTGAGGCAGCAGTGCTAACCACTGAGCCACAGTGCCACCCTTCTCCCCTAGCTGAACAAATTCATCCTCATCTTAGTTCTTGTCACTTCACTCTGAGCCTGAGCCCTCAGATCCTCGTGTCGCTTCCTAGTGGAGAAATCTTCTCCACGTCCACTCTATCCAGGCCACTCTGTATCCTGTAAGTTTCAATCAGATCCCCCCTCATTCTTCTAAATGCCATCAAATACAAACGCCAAGCCTTCAATCACTCCTCATATGACAAGCCCTTCATTCTTGTCAACCTCCTTTACACTCCCTCCAAGGCCAGCACACCCTTCCTAAATACAGGGCCCAAAACTGTTTTAATGTTCCAAATGCAGTCTGACCAGATCCTTGTACAGCCTCAGCAGTACATCTCTCCTCTGGTATTTTAACCCTCTTGAAATGAATGCTAACATTGCATTTGCCTTCCTAACTGCCAACTGAAGCTGCATGTTAACCTTAACAGAATCCTGAACTAGGTCTCCCTAGTCCCTTTGCCTTTCAGATTTCCAAAACCTTTCCCTCTTAGAAAATAGTTTATGTCTCTATTCTTCAAAACAAAATGCATAGCCCCACACTTTCCCACATTGTATTCCATCTGTTCTATTTATGTTATGCGACAGCACACAATGTGGCTGTGACAGTATAAATATCTGGTGTGGTCTCTCTCACTTCTGAAATAGGAGGTAAATCATTCTTTTACTGATTCCACTCATACTCATTAAAGGGTCATTCTCCTACTATCTACAATGCCACTTGCATACAGTGACCAATATACATCAGGTGCCTGTGTTATGCAGAAGTTAATTAAAAATTATACTTAATCATTATTGTGGGATTGTGGGGTTTAGCTGGGTAGGGAAGGGAGGTTAATGGTGTTTTTAGATCTGCCCTTTTTGCTTGGATCTGCTTGCCAGACTTCACAGAATCTCAGAATTGTTCCAGTGCAGAAGGAGTCTATTTGGCCCATTGTGCTTGCACCTATTCTATTACCTAATGCCAATCTTCTTGGTGGCTCGGTGGATTGGCCATGCTAATTTGCCCGTAGTGTTCAGGGTTGTGTAGACTAGTTGGGTTATAAGGGGATGGGTCTGGGTGGGATGCTCTGAGGGTCAGTGTGGACTCTGTCGGGCTGAAGGGCCTGTTTCCACACTTTAGGGATTCTATGGTGATCACTGCCACAGTGGGCTATGGAGTGTGTCCCTACACACCATTACCATCCAAAGGATAATCCTATGCCCTCCTGACTACCTCAATTGCACCTGCCTCCACGATGTTCCATACCCTGATTACTCACTGGATAAAAAAGTTCTTTCTCATATCACCCATGCTTATTTTGCACATTACCTGTGTCCTCTTGATGTTGCGCCTTTCATAAGCAATAACACTTTCTCCCCTTCTACTCTATCCAGCCTGCTCAAGATTTTGAAAACCTCTATCACCTCTCTTCTCAGAACAGTCCCAACTTGTTCAATGTATGTTCATAACTTCAATATTTGTGCGTGATCTTGTAGGCTGGCCATTTTTGTTGTAGAGCTAGACATTTTTTTAAAACTCTACTTATTTTACTTCAATTAGTTCTGAAACTTAATTAGCTCACATTATTGCTATTGGAAAGAAGCTAATTATTTACAACAATGCTATGTGAAAGATTTCTTCACACATGATCAAAGCTTTTCATGTTCACTAATAACATCTTTACATCACCTTATTTCATGCCACAGATTTTAAGAAATCTGTGATTTATTTCTGTTTTAAGCCAGTTTTATTTGGCAAAGATTGGTGAAACAGCACCGGTTTCCACCCCCCCACGCACACCCTCCCAAACTAGCAATGTGAAAAATATTAGAGGCTTGCAATAGAACTATCAAAAAGAATCAATTGGTTGCACATGTGGGATTGAAATCAATTCATGGGAATCTGCATTTAATCTATATCTTAATTTAGTTGTCTTTGTTCTCACAATTAATATAAATAAAGCATTTTTATCCAGATAGGAAAAGTAAAAGAAAGAATTGGTATGTACAAAAGCCTCAAGATGTCCCATTCTATAACAAACAGTTTGTTTTTGGAGTGTGTCTTTATTTGATTTATTTACTGTCACGTGTATCTTGTTGCAAAATACAGTGAAATGTGTTGTATAGAGTTGCCGCTCTCCGGTGCTATCTTGAAACACAGAAAAATAAACCAAAATGTACAATATAAAGGCAGAAAAGATGAGGAATACAAGAAAGTATCCAACTTTACCTTCTATCTTGTTAAATGCTCTGTCATGGGCCTGGTGACCAGGTATAAGTCCCCTTTACCATGCTGCTGCTGGAACAAAAGTTGCCACTTTTTGGCACCGTCTCACCTCCACCATAACCCTCGCCATAATGAGTCCTCGCTGGACCTTGCCAATGAAGCTGCTGAGCACCACACCAGCCCGAACTCGACTCCACCAACGCCACGAGTCCCCTTCGGGCCTATCTTGTGGTGCAGCCACTGCAGATGCTGCTAGGTCTCGTACTGGGCTCAAACTCACCTCTGCCGCCACCACTTCCATGAATCTGAGCTGGACGCAGACACCACCGGGGATCCAAACTCACCTCCGACACCGGCACCAGGAGCCGGCAGTGCTGGGTCCACCTCCTGTCACCGATGCCATCACCGCAACTAAGTTCTTCACCAAGTGGTGAAGAAAATAAATAGAAGAGGAAAAGAAAGAAGAAACAAAAAGAAAAGCCCTGAACAAAGACCCCTACTCCGCCGCCATCTTACTGGAAGTGTGGTCACTACTATTAAATATTTGGTAAAAACCAAAAGAACTGCAGATGCTGTAAATCAGGAACAAAAACAAAGTTGCTGGAAAAGCTCAACAGGTCTGGCAGCATCTGTGAAGGAGAAAACAGAGTTAACGTTTCGGGTCCGGTGACCCTTCCTCAGAAGTATTTGGTGCCCAGTTTGATCCATTAGCAGCACTGAGTTAAACAAACTGTTTTAGTAGTGTTCATTGAGAGATATATTTAGGACATAAAACTAGGAGAACTCACCTGCCCTTCTTCAATTTGTGTTGGGAGATCATTTCTGACCACATGGGAAGCCAGATGGGACCTTTTTCTTATTGTTTCACCCAAAATATTGCACTTTTGACATTGCAAAATTCCCTCGGTCCTGCACAGGAGTTGCAGCAGAGAATATGTGATCGAAAACACAGGTAATAGGAACAGGAGCAGGTCCGTTCAGCCTGTAGCACAGGTGCAGTAAGCTTTAGCATACAACCCTTTGCCTCAGGGATAAGAGGGCTACTGTTGAACTAAGGCTGATACTGAAGCATTTTCGCAAGTTAAGGATCTTCCAAAGTACTTTACTTGATGTAGCCATTGTTGTTTCGTCAGCAAATACATCAGCCAATTTGTACACAGCCTGATCCTAGAAAAATGAACAATCAATTAAAATGTGTTTGGACCTTTTTTTCTTAAATTTAGACATAAATGTTGGCCAGGAGATTGTTATTACTTTTCTTCCAGTAGTGCTGTTTAATCACTTTTGTCAACCTTGATGGGGCAGAGACAATTTCAGTTTGTTGTTTCTTCTGAAATGCACCGAAGACAGGGTGGCACGATGGCTCAGGGGTTAGCACTGCTGCCTCACAGCACCAGAGACCCAGGTTTGATTCCACCCTTGGGCGACTGGCTGTGTGGAGTTTGCACATTCTCCCCGTGTTTCCATGGGTTTCTTGCGGCTTCCTCACACAGTCCAAAGACAGGTTGGATGGATTGGCCATGCTAAATTTCCCATAGTGTCCGGGGATGTGCAGGCTTGGTGGGTTAGCCTTGGGAAATGCAGAGTTACAGGGGTCTGGGGGTTGTTCTGGGTGGGATGCTGTTCGGAGGGTCGTGTGATCGCGATGGGTTGAATGGTCTATTTCCACACTGAAGGGCTTCTCTGACAAGACAATGATGCATCAAACTGTCAGTCTAGATTATATCAAGTACTAAGACCTTCTTGATTCATAATTGGGAGCATAACCACATACATGGAAATAAGCTTAATCACTGGAGACCCAACATCCAAAGAACATTGGTTTATTACTGTGATCTTTTCTCTGAACTAGTTATTATTTGGTTTAAATTAATTCTACACTTATTATTCATTCAAAATATAAGTTATTTCTTTTTATCCATTCACAGGACATGGATGTTGCTGGCAAGGCCAGCACTTACTGCCCATCCCTAATTGACTGGAGGGCAACTGAGAGTCAACCACATTGCTGTGGGTCTGGCATTACATGTGGGCCAGACCAGTTGAGAATGGTAGATTACCTCCATAAAGGAGACTCATGTAACATTACCAGTTTAGAAAAGAAAGCACATTACACACAGTACATTTTGTAGACATGATATTTCGGTGAAATTTGGATTTGGCGTGGTCTCTCAACTGGTCTTAACAGGCCAACTAATCTCCGTACTCTCTGGCTTCTCCCTCTTTCTGAACACTTAGTTCTTTGGTGAAGGTAGCAATGGTTATTATTTGGGAGATCATCACTGTTGGAGACTACAAAATCACATGCTGTTTAATAACATGTGCTATGACTACATTTTCCAATAAGTTCTCACTGTTTTGAGTTTTCCATTTGCTGTCCTGTAATGTGGTTTGTTTCAGTGAAGTCTTCCGTTTACAGGATGTAAAGCCCCATTCTGTTCCTGCCTGTCAAGGTACACATGGGCCTGCCAATTGAGAATTACATTCCTGATTCCTCTGTCACCACAAATCAGAAGCATAACTCACCAAACAACAGGCCAAGAAATGATTGACTCCAGCACCACACTGCTAGGAGCAGCAAAAGAGCTATTGACTGTAATCCCTTCATAGCTGAAAATTACGTTACAGAATGTTTCTAGAGGCAGTTTTCTCTGGACGCACTCTATTGCAGGCAAATTTAGAATTAAAATGGTAACTGCTGGAAATACAAAGCACACTCATCAGCATCTGTAATGAGATTAGATCAATTACAGGACTTGAAACAGAAGGATCAATGTATTGATTTTATATTTCCAGTTTCCTCACGCAGGTAATTTTGGCTAAATTTACCTTATAATCTCTCCTTATAAGAACTAGGAACAGGAATAGGCCATTTGGCCCATCAAGCTTGCTTTCCACTCCCCTCTACCATAGAATTATGATACTAAATCCAGGAGGGAGTACTGTTCTGGATGAATTCCAGTAACCAGAATATAATTCCAACATACCACTAGAAATATATGTACCTGCCAAAAGAATATCAAAATGAATGAGAAATAGTTTAGTTTAGTTAATTTGCACTTGTTACAATCAAGCGCAATATAAATGTTCAGGGACATGTACATTTTTAACCACTTCAGTGTTCAATTTCTTTACGAAAGGCCTGTCACAAACTATTAGATATACATTTAATCCTGTGTAATAGTAGTTGAGAGTTTACTGTGCATTCTAGTATTAAATGAATTTGATTAAGAGCCCTTTACCTGCTATTTTTATAAATGTTGACCTATGTAGAGTCAAAGAGTAGTACAGCTTGGAAGTAGACCCTTCAGTTCAACTCATCAATGCTGACCAGATATCCTAAATTAATTCAGTCCCATTTGTCAGCATTTGACCCGTATCCCTCTAAACCCTTCCTATTTATATACCCATCCAGATGCCTTTAAAATATTGTAATTGTAATTGTACCAGCCTCCACCACTTCCTCTGGTGGCTCATTCGATACACGCACCACCTTCTGTGTGAAAAATTTGCCCCTTAATCACCTTTTAAATCTTTCCCCTTTCATCTTAAACCTATGCCATCTGGCTGTGGACTCTCCTACCCTGGGGAAAAGACCTTGGCTATTCACCCTATCCGTGCCCCTCATGATTTTATAAACCTCTATAAGGTCACCCCTCAGCCTCTGACACTCCTGGGAAAATAACCCCAGCCTATTCAGAAACAAAAACAGAAATTGCTGGAAAAGCTCAGCAGGTGTGGCAGTATCTGTGAAGAGAAATCAAAATTAAAGTTTTGGGTCCAGTGACGCTTCCTCAGGCTTCTCGGATGTTTTCTTCACAGATGCTGCCACACCTGCTGAGCTTTTCCAGCAACTTCTGTTTTTGTTCTTGATTTACAGCATCCGCAGTTCTTTCAGTTTTTATTTGGTGGAACTTACTGTTTTGTGTTAGATCTTACTATACCTAAACTTGGCCATTAATTTATGGTCTGTAGTTGGGTCTCGTTGTTAAAATATTCCAGTGATCTTTTGTTGAGTTATTATAAAGACAACTAAAATGTCACATGTTATGCATTCCCAAAGCATTGTTCTTTTCCTAAACAGATATCAGGCTAAAATTTAGACTACCTGTTCAAAATCTCAAATGACAGGGCTCAGACTGGCAATTTGGCTATGTGGTAGGTGAGAGGGGAAAGATTTAAAAGGGCCCAGAGGGGCTTTTCTTTTACACAAAGCATGGTGTATCTATATAGAATGAGCTACCAGAGGAACTGGTAGAGGCGAGTACATTAACAATGTTTAGAAGACATTTAGGCAGGAAAGTTTGAGATGAATTTGGGCCAAATGCAGGAAAATGGACTAGTTCAGTTTAGGAAACCTAGTCAGCATGCGTAAGTTGGGCCGAAGGGTCTATTTGTATTACTCAGTGGAAGTAGAGCTTAATTTGCAGCTGATGTGTTTTACCATCCATTAAAATGAAAGAATGGGCAATCATATCAAACAGCAAAATCAGTATATGTTCACCCTGATTTAAAGGCAATCACCCCAAAGTTCTGAGATAACAAGGTGTGGAGCTGGATGAACACAGCAGGCCAAGCAGCATCAGAGGAACAGGAAAGCTGATGTTGCGGGTCTGGACCCTTCTTCAGAAATGGGGGAGGGGAAGGGGATTCTGAAATAAATAGAGAGAGAGGGGGAGGCAGATGGAAGGTGGATAGAGGAGAAGATAGGTGGAGAGGAGACAGACAGGCCAAGGAGGCGGGGATGGAGCCAGTAAAGGTGAGTGTGGGTGGGGAGTTAGGGTAGGGGTTGGTCAGTCCAGGGAAAACGGACAGATCAAGGAGGCGGGATGAGGCTGGTAGGTAGGAGGTGGGGGTGGGGGTTGACGTGGGAGGACCCCAAAGTTCTTATGTTTTATCTCCATCTCTTACCCTAGCTCTTGTGGTTTCCAAGTTTGCTTTGTAAGAAGTCGAACACCAATTTGTTATATTACGAAGCACATGATGGAAAGGATACACAGCCAGAGTGGATCCTTACAATAGCAGGATTTCCTACTCCTCAAGTTGAGGTGCATCAGATTTCAGAGGGGCAAATGTAGATCCTGCTGGAGAGCAGAAAAACAGCAAGTGCATGAATTTGACAGTTGTATCTCCAGCTTCGCTCTGCTACCCAATTGTGTATGGCACAGCAAGTAGAAAATCTAGCTCTCCATGTCTAGATTCACAAACAACTCACAAAACTGCAAGAAGATCACCATGAACAATATCCTGATGTTAGCAAACATTCACTTCAAATCCCAATGCTTCCAGTCAGGAGCACTCATTTGTGCAAAATTGGCAGTATGCCTGTAACTTTAAATTACAATCATTGATTGATAGAAGATCAATTGTCAAATATCTCCAGATACTTGTCCTATCCTTCATACAAATGCCACTGAAACAGCCAAATCTGGCTGGTCCATCAAGCCTACTGGTGCATGGGAATTAGACATTTTGTATAGTTTTTTTGATCATGTAGGCATCATTGGCTGAATTTATTGCCCAACCCTAAAAGTCAGTCACATGGATTTGGGAGTCACATGCAGGCCAGACCAGACAAAGATGGCAGGTTTTCTTCCCCAAAGGCCATTAGTGAGCCAGATGTGCTGGGTTTTTTCTAACAATTGGAAGTTACACAGTCACCTTTAGACTAACTTTTTTGAATTATCCTAAATGTATTCAATTCAAATTTTATCTTCTGCCATGATGAGATTTGGAACTGGTGGCCCCAGAACCATAGCCCGGGGTTCTGGATTACTATTCCAGTGAATTTTTCCATAACAGCTACCGCGGTTTGCCCTGCCTCTCTCCTTTGCAGTTATATAGTACCCCAGGATAGGCAAAAGAAAACATGGAACAATAAGGGACAAGGCACAATAAGTGTCTGATTTACTGAGTTGATTTGTTATTGTTACATGTACCTAAGTACAGCAAGAAGTTTTGTTTTGTGTGCAGTACAGGCCGATGATAACATACAAAGGACATACAGATCATAGGATGATTGAACAGAGCGAGGAATACAAAGTTATGTTTGCAGAAAAATGTACAAAAGCAAGATCAATATTAGATTTGAAATTTGAGAGGTCCATTCAGTTGTCTAATAACAATGGGGAAGAAGCTGTTCTTGATTTAGAGATCAATTAGCAGAATATAATCAGAGTAATACATATATCGCATATGGTCTGGTGAGGTTTATTTCAAAACATTGTAAATGTTTGTCTTAAGCCCCAAATTTGACATAGTTTACCTCCCATAAACCTATTTACTGAAGTGGACATTAAAACAATGCCATACCGAATTTTATCTCTCTTTCAGGAAACAATTGCTGTAGACTCTAGCCGGCGTTACAAGGTGGAGCCGCTCAGTGCTGTTTGGAACAATGCAGCGCACTCTACATTGTTGAGACTGTGCACTGGTCTGCACCAAACGAAAGCTAAAGGCCCTTGTTCTGTCATGAGACGCAATGATACTCCGCATTAATGAAACCATCCATACATGCATATAAATAGTTAATTAACTCAGGCAGCAACACAAACAAGTCATTTCTGTTACTTCCCTATCAAAGCTTTAATTTTACTAATTGGAAGGCAGCTTGCAAGTGGCAAAAACAATCTGCAATGGAAGGGGGTTTTTTTGCACCAGTTCTGAACAGAGGGGTTTGCTGAACTACTGCAACACCAAGTACTCGAAGCCGACATCAAAGGAGAGAATGAGCTGAAATGACAGCAGCATCTGCCTTTAAATTAGGCTGCGGCTCAAAGACTGGACTCAGCTGCTAAGCAGCATAAAGACCCAGGAGGAAGGCCATGTAAGAAAAGAGTTTGCTTTCCACCACAGCACATCAAAGTGGATGCTGAGAATGTGGGGCAGTAAATACACACACAGCAAGTGTCCACGTGCTGTCTAATTGCAAAAGAGGCGTGAAACTTATAAAATCTTTGCATTATGTCCAATTTCAAGAGCGGCTTGTACATGAGCACGTGATATAAATGTATAGAGCTGATTAGAGCCCTGCTTTGTAATGAAACTGAGTACAGCTTCAAAAGATATTCTGTTTTGAAGTCATCAAAGATTTCAAAACCAAGACTGATGTGAAGGGCAGCTACACAACTATAGTTAATCCTAATAGCTAAACAAAACGCACAAAATATGCATTCCCAGCAAACATTGAGAATCACGATTTTTTGTTAAACCAGAATCACAATGGTTATAACAAAAATATTAAATGCTATTACAAACCCAGGATAATAGTTTCTAGTAGTCTGAATGAACGAATGAATGATGTACAACTGTGCCAGTTGAATCTTTTAATAATTAAATATTCTATTAATAATTGAAATATTTGGATAATAGATCACTGCAAAAATTATAAATTTCATGGTCAAAGGATCCTGTTCACTCAGAAAACAAACTCAACTAATACAACCTCATCGTGGTTAATGAATTCACTACTAGTTTCATAATAATATGCATTCGGATGCAATCGCATAGTTTCCGTGTTGGATATCCTTCCCATGTAGCCCCTGCCTACAACAAGCAAACTCCACACTCCCAAAATTAAAACGGTGCATTTTAGTCCCATCACACAATTTTGTAAGAGAAACCCTCTTTAAAAAGAAATGTCCTGAAACAAAACCTCTTAGAAAGGTAGAATTTGCATAGATGTAACACCACATCCTATCATCAGCGTATCTCAAGATGCTCCACATCAAATGAGTTGCCTTTGACCTGTAGCCACAATTGCTGTATTGATAAACGGTGTTTGATTAGGCAATTTTTGAGCTGCTTTATCATGCCTTGTTTTGCCTTTGTTGATTTTCTTTTCCCCCTGTACACTTTTGTGCAATCAGTGAATGCCGGTGACATCATCACCTTGAATTGCCTTTGGGGAATGACTGAGTGTTAGGGACTTGAATTAATACAGGCAGCTCAAATGGTATAACCACCAGCGCATTCTGGCCTAATTGGTTCTTTTGTACAAATGTACAACTCTCACAATGGAACACTTCGCACATGGAAGGACATAAATAGTATTGTCTACCTGGCTGTGCCAGAATGCACTGACACCTTCTAGAATCATTGAATCCCCACAGTGTGGAAGCAGGCCATTCGGCCCATCAAGTCCACACCGACCCTCTGAAGAGCATCCCATCCAGACCCACCCCCTACCCTGTCCCTGGAACCCAACATTTCCCATTACCAATCCACCGAACCTGCGCATCTTTGGACTGTGGGACGAAACTGGAGCGCCCGGAGGAAACCCACGCAGACATGTACAAACTCCACACAGACAGTCGCCCAAGGGTGGAATGGAATCCAGGTCCCTGGCACTGAGAGGCAGCAGTGCTAACCACTGAGCCCCTGTGCCACACCTATCGCATGTCACATTTTCCCATGGATTCTATTCTGGTACCAATTCTGCCTTTGTGGAAGTAAAATGAAAGTTTTCTGCACAAAAGCATCAGAGTTGCCTCTCATTGGCAAGTCAACAATCCAAACCACTCATGGCAATTACAGTAGCATCACAAACTTAGACTGTGGACTTAGAATCTTCCGCCAATAGCTAACAAAGTTTTGTGCACTCTTAGGAAGTAGATCTTATTACAAATTTAGGAAAATATTTTACATTAGTCCTCCTCACAAGCCTGGATTTGGTTTTCTTCATAAAGTTGTAGGATGTGGGTGTCACTGGCTGGTTCAGCATTTCTTGCCCATCCCTAGTTGCTCTTGAGAAGGTGGTGGTGAGCTGCCTTCTTGAACCGCTGCATTCCACAATGCCATTTAAGGAGGGAATTTCAGGATTTTGACCAGCAACTTATTTCCAAGTCAGCATGGTGTGTGGCTTGGAGGAGAAAGTGAAGGTGGAATTGCTCCCATGCTTCTGCTGCCCTTGTAGTTCTAGATGGAAGTGGTGCGGATTTGGTGAATTTCTGTAGCACATCTTGCGAATCGTACACACCGCTGCTACTGAGCGTCGGTGGTGGAGGGAGTGGACACTTGTGGATGTGATGCCAATCAAGTGGGCTGCTTTGTCCTGGATGGTGTCTAGCTTTTTGCATGCTGATGGAACTGTTTCCATCCAGGCAAGTGATGAGTATTCTGTCACATTCCTGACTTGTACCTTGTAGATGATGGACAGACTTGGGAAGCCAGGAGGTGAGTTACTCCCACGTATTCCTAACCTCTGACCTAGTCGCAATGTTTATGTGGTGATTCCAGGTGAGTTTCTGGTCAACGATAACTTCACGGATGTTGATAGTGAGGATTTAGTGATGGTATTGACATTGGATGTCAAGAGGTGGTTAGATTGTCTCTTAATGGTGATGGCCATTGCCTGATATTTGCGCAGTTACAAGAACAAGTCAGAGGCTAGGAATCATGTAGCGCGTAACTCACCTCCTGTCTCCCTAAAACTTGTCCACCAGTTACAAGGTACAGGGCTGGAGTTTGATTTAATACTCTCCACTTGGAGCTCCAACAACACTCAAGAAGCTTGACACTGTCCAGACTAAAGGAGCCTGTTATTGGCACCACATCCTCAAACATTCACCCTCTCGACTGGCTGCCACATGGCAGCAACAGTGTGTACAGTCCACAAGATGCATGGCAGAAATACACTGAGGTCCCTTAGATCATAACTTCAAAACACACAACCACTATCATCCAGAAGGACAAGCACAACAGATGCTTGGAACACCACCACCGACAAGTTCCCCTCCTAAGCCACTTATAATTCAGACTTGGAAATGTAATGCTATACCCTCAGTTTTGTTGGGTCAAATCCTGGAAATCCCTGCCTAATAACATTTGTTGGTCTACCTACACAAATATGCAGAAAATTGCCCTTCTTTCTCTATAAAGTGGAAAGGATATCAGGAGCTGATGCAGACTTGCCATACGCTTACACTAATTTTTTCTTTATTATTCACTCGTAAGACGTGTGCGATGCAGGCTGGCCAATATTTATTGACTGTCCTGAGCTGCCTTTGAACTGAATGGCTTTTAAGGCCATCTTGGGAGGCAGTTAAGAATTAGACACATTGCTGTGGATTCAAAGTCACATGTAGGCTAGACCAAGTGTGGATGGCAGATTTCCTCCCTTGAAGTATATTAGTGAGCCAGATAGGTTTTTCAAACAATTTACAATGGATTCATAAGCACAGTTAGGCTGTTCTGTGGCTCAGTGGTTAGCAGTGCTGCCTTACAGCACCTTTTTGAAATAGTGGCACCACATTAGCCAATCTCCAGTCTTCCAGCACTTCATCTGTGGCTATTGATGATACGAATATCTCAGCATAGTGACCAGCAATCAGTTCTCTCGCTTCCCACAGAGTTCTAGGGTACACCTGATCAGGTCCCGGGGATTTATCCACTTTTATGCATTTTAAGATACCTAGCACCTCCTCCTCTGTAAAAACATGCATTTTTCAAGATGTCTCAATTTATTTCCCCACATTCTCTATCTTCCCTATCCTTCTCTACAGTAAAAACTGATGCAAAGTGCTCATTTAATATCTTCCCCATCTCCTGCAGCTCCACACACAGGTGGCCTTGCTGGCCTTCAAAGGGCCCTATTCTCTCCCTAGTTACCATTTTGTCCTTATCGTATTTGTAGAATCCTTTTCGATTCCCCATAATCCTATTTGTCAAAGCTATCTCATGACCCATTTTCACCCTCCTGATTTCCCTCTTAAGTGTATTCCTACTACCTTTATACTCTTTTAGGGATCCACTCGATCTCTGCTGTCTATGCTTCCTTCTTTTCTTTGACCATAACTTCAATTTTTCCAGTCATCCAGCATTCCCTACACCCAACAGCCTTGCCCTTCGCCCTAACAGGAACAAACTGTCTCTGGACATTATCCCATTTTTGAAGGCTCCCATTTTCCAGCTGTCCCTTTACCTGCCAACATCCACCCCTGAATCAACTTTTGAAAGTTCTTGCCTATTACTGTCAAAATTGGCCTTCCTCAATGTTGTCAAAAGCCTTCTTGAAGTTCATGACCTCCATAACAAGTGACATCTGATACTCCAGGTTTTGCTGAATGATGTTCCTGAGTGTAAACATAGTGCCCAATGAAAGCTTTGTCAGTGAGGAGCAGCAAAAATGTTCCATCATCTTCCACCAGCATTGCCAACATAAGATGCTGTGGATTACTTGCAGAGACAACATTCCCAATGAAGAAGTGACACAGTGGACTGGACAGAAGTATCTCTCATAACAGAGAATGATTGAATTAACAGGTGTGGAAGAATAATTAAAGTGTCAAGAGCAATTAGATGTAGAAAATAGCAAAAGCTTAGAATTAGAGGTTGGAATGATGGGAAAATAGGTCAATAAGAGATATGTGACAAATTGTTGCATATCTGTAGAAAGCTCAGAAGCTGTTGTTCAATGTTGACCCAAAGCTTAAGACATGTTCCACTTAAAGAAAACATATCAGCAAACACACGTTGTGGAACCATGACGTATGACATGTCATATGACCTGCCTTAAGGGGATGTGATAAACTGTATGAGCTTATCTACTTGTAACAACTGTCTCAATCTATAACGGTGTGTCTAAGTATTGCCTTGTTTTTGTACTCATCAGAGACTAGGGACCTGACCTTTTGTCAGCATTGGCTCCCCATGATATCACGTAATAAAGCCTCTTTACCTCGAAGTCTAAAGCTCCAGTGTGTGACTAAATTAATATCTTCAACATCAGGGCATGTATTTTGCTTCCTGACCATATGCCCATCAGATTTTCAGTAGAATAGACACTGCAGATTGAAAAGGAAGACAGGGCTACCCAAAGAAAACCTGGAGAAGCACATGTAAGGAAGGCCTACAAGAAGAGGATGCATGTAGACTGGAATGTGAAATAACTCCACTGAGACTGATATCCATCACCAAGTCACCCTTTATTTAAGCATGGCAACTCCTTGACACTGATCAGTCTTCCTTAGAGCTGGCTCTCAGAATGAGCAGAACCTCTGAGACAGAGATAGTAGGAACTGCAGATGCTGGAGAATCTGAGATAACAAGGTGTAGAGCTGGATGAACACAGCAGGCCAAGCAGCATCAGAGGAGCAGGAAGGCTGACGTTTCGGGCCTAGACACTTCTTCAGAAATCCTGAATTTCTTCAGAAATTTCTGAAGAAGGGTCTGGGCCCAAAATGTCAGCCTTCCTGCTCCTCTGATGCTGCTTGGCCTGCTGTGTTCATCCAGCTCTACACCTTGTTATCTCAGAACCTCTGAGACTTCTGTTTATATTTGTCAGCATGGGCTCCCTGATTGGACCAGGTTAACAGCCCCAGTCAGAGAACTCCACCTGGCTGACCTCATTACAATCACTACAGAGTGAAAGAGATTACGATGGAAGAGGATGGAAACCAGAGTCATGTTGCCCATTCTGCACAGGACTGTAGAAACCGACTGTAGAAAGTCTGGTTTTCATGTATATTAATGAGTTGGACTTCCAGACACAGGACATAATTTCAAAGTTTGCAGATTCATTGAAACTCAAAAATGTATAAACAATGATGTTAATAACAGGCTTCGGGAAGACACAGACTGGTGAAATTGGCAGCTACATGGCACATGTGATTTGACGCAATGAAGTGTGAAGAGATGCATGTTGATTGTTAAAATGAAGAGAGGTAGTTTAAATGAAATGGTGTAATTTTAAAAGGGGTTCACAATTGGAGAGACCCTGGGGAATACATGCACAAGCCTTTGAAGATGGCAGACAAGTTAAGATATCTGTTTAAAAAGAAACATATGGGCTTTATAAACTGAGGCTGAGAGTACAAAAACAAAGAAGTTATGTTGAATTTTTATAAACTATTAGTTGGGCCCCATCTTGAGTGCTGTGTCTAATTCTGGCAGCCACACTTTGGGTAGAATGACAGAGAAGATTTATTTGAATGTTACCACAGATAGATGTCTCGTACAGAAAGATTAAAGAAGCTGAAATTGTTCTCTTCAGAGCTGAGTCATTTAGAGGATATCTAATTGAGATGTTCAAAATCATTTGGGGTTTTCATGGATTAAATATGGAGATATTCTATTCAGTGGAAAAATAGTGAGACGCAGAATTAATATAATTAAAATATGGGGGTCGATTGGGAACAGGGAAGGTGCGATGAGACCTGGGTGCCCTTGTACAATGACCTCTGAGAGTAAGTATGTGGTGCAGTCGGTAGTGAAGAAAGCAAATGGTATGTTGGCCTTCATAACAAGAGGAACCAAGTAAAGGAGCAGGGCAGTCTTGCTACAACTCTACAGGGCACTGGTAAGACCATATCTGGAATATTGTCTGCAGGTTGAGTCTTCTTATCCAAGGAAGGATGTTCTGGCCATGTAGGGACTTCAAACAAGGTTATCATTGTGTCACAGGCCACAATGACACCACTTGCAAACTGGAGGAACGACACCTCATAATCCACCTCCGCAGCCTACAGCCTGATGGCCATAACATAGAATTCATTAGTTTTAAAATCTTCCCACCACCAGCCTCATCCCACATCTTCCCTCTCATCCCCGCCTCCTTGATCCGACACAACCTGTCCATCTTCTCTCCCACCTATCTGCCCTCCCATTGACTGACCAATCCCCACCACTTCCTACCTGCACTCACCTATCACCATCCCACCTACCTTCCCCAGCCCCACCCCTCCTCCCTCTATGTATTTCCCAGCACCCTTCCCCCTCCTGCTTTTCTGAAGAAGGGAACCCAACCCAAAACATCAAATTTCCTGTTCCTCTGATGCTGCCTGGCCTGCTGTGTTCCTCCAGCTCCACAATGTATTATCAGACTGCTTCCTGGGATGGCAGGATTGTCACAGGGGAGAGATTGGATCAGTTAGTATGATATTCACTGGAGTTTCAGAAGAATGGGGGCACGGGATCTTGTAGGAACCTGTTAAATTCTAACAAGACTAGACAGGTTAAACACAGCAAGCATGTTCCCGAAGACTGGGGTGGGGGGGGGGCGGGGTGCGGGGTTCCAAACCAGCAGTCACAGTGTAAAGTTACAGGGTAGGCCTTTTAGGACTGAGGTGAGGAGAAATTTCTTCACCCAAAGAGAGGTGAGCATGTGGAATTCTCTACCACAGAAAACTGGTTAGGCTAAAACTTGAAAAGTTTCAAGCAAGATGTAGATGTAGTTTTTTCAGACTAAAGGGATTGAAGGATATGAGGAGAAAGCAGGAACGATACTGAGTTGGATGATCGACCAAGATCATACTGAATGAGGGAGTAGGCTCGAGGGGGTTTTTGGGTTATTCCCGCTCTTATATTCTAAGTTTTTTCTGTTTCTCTGTCACATAGGCATTAGGACTCAGAACAGGAAACCTTTTTTCCACACAGTGAATTAACATTTGGAATGAAACAGCAATGAAATGATGCTCAATAATAACTTTCAAGAGGGAATTAGATAAATATTTGAAGAGCCAAAAAGTCTAAGGATATTACAAAAGAGCAGGGGAATGAGGCTAATTAAATATCTCTTTCATTAACATGATGGGCCAAATAGCTTTTGATCATTCTGACATGTTTGGTACGACACCTCTTATTGTTCTATAGACCATGGGGTTAATTCAAGTACCCTTTCTCACTTTGACCTTTGGCCCATTGGAGTTTCGCTGTCTCAGCGTAGGACAGGCGATGGCCAAGTGATATTATCACTGGACACCTCCATGTGATCTGGAAAATTCTCATTTTGCTGACCAATATAAATTGAGCATCTGAGCTTCAGTTATTTAAATCTAAATTGAATTAACTTTGATTGAAGCTGCGATTTTGTAGATGTGGTGATATTGTTTATGTTACCAGAGAGGTAAGCAAAACCCAGAAGACTGCGCAGTTTTCAAGTTAGCTTTGCTCAAGTGGGGTTTGCACCCATCAACTGACTTCGATGTGACATTACTGCCAATTATGGCAAGCTGTCACTAATCACAAACTGCTTCAGAAGACCAAATGTTGCCTTCATTTGGGTTAATGCTGTGTGCCTCATTGCACTGATCCTTCAATACCAATATGAGTTCTTTAATCACCCTGTAAAAAGAAAAGCAATAACTTATATTTGATACATTAATGGACTCTCTTACTGTACTTCCACAAGTGGCATCAGATTTGTTTCACATTCATCTAGGAGCACAGGGTAAAACTTCAGGTTAACATCTCATCTAATAAAAGACTCCATCTCTGACCGTGCAGCATTTCCTCCATGCTGCCCTGAGGAGCCAGTCCGGATGACATGCTCATAAGTTCCTAGAAGAGGATTAAACCTTCAAATCTTCTAACTCAGATGTGAGAGCAACAACACTGAATTGAGGCTATCATCTAAACAGAAAACTTCACAAGCTTGACAATGTATTATTGAAACATTGGACTGTTTCAATATCTATATCAAACACTAACAATGTTTCATTGAAGTATGTGTAAAGAGCTGACCATTGTGTTACGGCTGTAGCAATATTAAAAATTTCAGTTCTTTACATTCCAAGGAACTGATTTAATTTTCCAATTAATAATAATTCATTTAGCCCAATTGTTTTTCCTTACAACTACAGAATTAATTTTATGTATTTGTAAGTGGCTAAATAAAGGATAACTTGTGAAAGATATTCATCGCATGAATGCATTGCAGTTGGTACAAACTTTGAAATTTACATCCTTGTTTAAAATTCATTTCTGTTCTCAGTCAATATGCTTTTGACAATATTCTCTGCCAATATCTCCCTGTCTATATGCTTAGCTGCATAAATGCACTCTTTTTCAAGTGAAATCTGGAATACACTGCAGGGAAAAGCAATAGAAACAGATTTATTTGTTATATTCCATTCTCTTTGAAATAATGGCTAATATTCCATTTGCCGTACCAATTACCCACTGAACTTGGCTGCGAGCTTATTGTGATTCATGGATGACAACTCCAAATCCCTTTTTTTTGTAGCTTTCTGCAGTCTTTCTCTATTTAAATAATATTCAGCTCCTATAGGGGGTTTCCTCAGAAGTTCAGAACCTCATTTTTACCTACATTATATTCCATCAGCCAGATTTTTGCCCACTCACTTCATCTCTCTATATACCTTTGCAGATACTTTGCATTATCCTCAACACTTGCCTCCCCACCTATTTTCATGTCTTCCATAAACGTAGATAAAGTAAATTCACTTTCCACATTCTAAACATTAATATGTGTTGGAATTAGTAGTGGCTGCAGCACTGATCCCTGGGGAACACCAATAGTAATGGGTTGCCAACATGAAAATGACACCTTCTTCCAACTCTCTGGTTTCTATTAGTTACCCAATGCTTTAGTCAAGCTAATATACCACATCCCATATCATGGTCTTTTATCTTGTTTTGTAGCCTAACATAATAAATACGTTCAAATATATTGCATCCACTGCTTCACCTTTACCTATCATAATTGTTACCTCTTCAAAGAAATCAAGTAAATTTGTCAGGCATAAAATATATTGACTAATATTATGTGTGAATGTAATTGCCTCAACCTGTATTTACAATAAAGAGAATCAGATGAATATTGAAGTGTATTGCTCCACGAGGTTCAGGTAGCATTATTTTGGAGAGATTTTAACTTTGGAGAAGGAGAAACAGACACAATGTATACTTGATCACCAACTCAAAATCTCCCACTTTCTACCATCCCTAAAAGTTAAAATGTCTCCCTGCTAAAGGAAAAGTATTGTTAAACTTGAAAGGGTTCAGATAAGATTTAGAAGGGATTCTCTGGGGTTGTTGGGTTTGGGCTATAGGGACAGGCTGGATAGACAGGGGCTATTTTCTCTGGAGCATCTGAGGCTGAGGATGACCTTATAGAGTTTTGTAAAATCATGAGGGGCATGGTTAGAGTAAATAGGCAAGGTCTTTGCCCCAGGGTAGGGGAGTCCAAAACTAGAGGGCATAGGTTTAAGGTGAGAGGGATAAGATTTAAAAGGGACCTAAGAGGTAATGTTTTCATGCAGAGGATGGTGTGTGTGTGGAATGAGCTGCCAGAGGAAGTGGTGGAGGCTGGTACAATTCCAACATTTAAAAGGCATCTGCATGGTTATATGAATAGGAAGGGTTTAGAGGGATATGGGTCAAATGTTGGCAAATGAGGCTAGAGTAATTTAGGATATCTGGTTGGCATGGATGAATTGATACAAAGGGTCTGTTTCCATACTGTATAACTCTATGACTCCTTTTGATTTCTACCTCTCTCAGGTTAATGCCACCATCTGAACTTCTTGAAGTGGTGCTGCTCACAACTTAACACTCATAAATCTTTGTGTCATTCTACAATAAATGCCCTGATATTTACCAGAAGGCACAGTATTGCATTGCACAGACACTTTTGTGATTTCGACCAAAAGTACATATGCACAGTTTCCTTATTTGCATTCATCTTCAGATTTAAACAGATTGCTGCTTGTTTGTAAGGATTTACTACTGTGGCTTCATCATGTGTGAATGAGGTTCTTCAGAATTGGACTCTCTAGTTTGACCATGTATTAATGATGAGATAACTTATTAACTCATCAAATGCTTATTCTCTGGGGGATTTCATTAACATTTTACTATGTATTAAACAGCTTTATTGCATCTTTTTTTCACAAATCTAATTAACACTGTATCCCTTTGAACAAATTTCAAGTTGCCACATGCATTAAACTCTGTTCTAACAGGCCTTTTGGGACAGAACCACATTAAGATCAATCGTGACTTCCATTAGGGGCAACAAGTGCTGGTATATTGTCCTGAGAGGTCATGGAGTGCTTGGTGATATCTAATTATGGTGACAATAATTTAAGAAGAATTGGATTTTGAAAAGGCCATTTGGTTGATCAAGTTTGTTCTTGAAATGTACAATATATTTTAAGTTACACTTTATTCATTGACATTGCATAGGAAATTGCTGCATGAATGCCCGATCACATGGCATTTGATCATGTGATTTCTCAAAATTGGTGTTGCATTTACCATCAAGAGAGTGTCGATGAATAGGATTGACTGCAGCTCTCATTTTGTTGTACTTACTCTTCTTAACAATTTGCACCCTTAAAATGGAAAATAGAGCACTTTTGCTTGTGGTTTCATGCTGTTATTTTGACATCTTTCAAGAGTCATGAGGCAAAGAGAAGGAAATTAAAACCAGATTGGGGAAGAGGGAGACTGATGGTGTGGAAGACAACCCAAGGAAGGGACAAGAGGAAAATCCACAGCAAGAAAACCAAAGGCGAGAGGAGATAAAGAATGTCCTCAATTAAGGACATTGCTATCCATTTGAAAGCTTGAATTATCAGCGAGTACCGGGACCATTATATTTGAAAATTAAGTGGAATTTTTTTGTACAATCCTCTGATTTTGTACACCACAAATTCATAGAGTCATGCAGCATAAAAATAGACCCTTTGGCTCACCATGTCTGGCCAACTGACAAACATCAAACTACATTAAATTTGGTTGTGTATTAGTGTATTACATTTCATTCATTGAATGTGGGCATTGCTGGTATGGACAGCATTTACCTGTCAATAAATATCCTTGAGAAGGTGATAGTGCGCTATCTTCTTGACCCCTTGCAGTTCATCTGGTCTAGTTACACCTACAGTGTTGTTCGGAAGGGGTTCCAGGTTTTGTTTCAAAATCAATTGACTCATCATAGTCATACTGGTCTTGAAAGCTTAACTATGCTTCTCTCTCCACAGATGCTGCCAGTCCTGCTGAGTTTTGCCAGAATTTTCTGTCTTTTATAACTGATTTCCACCATCATTGGAAATTGGATCATTGCTGGAGATCCATCATCTCAGCTCCAGGACTTCTCTGCAGGAGCTTCTCAGGGGAGTGTCCTGGAGTCCCATGTTCATCAATAGACCTTCCTTCCAACTTAAGATCAGAAGTGGGGTTGATTGCTGGGGATAGCACAAAGTTCAGGACCATTCACCAATCCTCAGATACTGAAGCAGCCCATGTCCAAATGCAACAAGACCTGGACAACATCCAGCTTTGGGTTGAGAAATAGTGAACAATAGCCATGCCACATAATTGTCAAGCAACAGGCATCCCCAAAAAGAGGGTACCTATCCATCATCCTTTGACATTCAACTGTGTTACATTCACTGAATCCTCCACTACCAATATCCTGGGGACTATCATTTACCAGAAACTGAACTAGACTAGCCATATAAATACAATGGCTACAAGAGCAGGTTAGAGGGTGGGAATACTGTGGTAGGTAACGCAACTCCTGACTCCCCAAAGCCTGTCCACTATCTACAAGGCACAAGTCAGGAGTGTGATGGAAAACTCCTCGTTTGGTTAGATGAGTGCAGCAATCAAAAAGCTTGAAACTGTCCAGGCCAAAGCAGCACATAACAAACATTCACTCCCTCCACCACTGACGCTCAGTGCCAGCAGCATGTACTATCTATGCTGCGCACCGCAGAAATTCACCAAGCTTCCTAATACAGCACGAATCACACATGACCACCACCATCTAGAAGGACAAGGGCAGCAGATACTTGGGAACACTATCATTTGAAAGCTCCCCTCCAAACTACTCACCATCCAGGCTTGGAAATGTATTGTCATTCCTTCAGTGTTGCTGGGTTAAAATGCTGAAATTCCCTCCCTAATGACATTGTGGATCTATCCAAACAAGGCAACTTCAGTGATTTCAAATTGCAATTGAGAGGGAGGAGTGATAATGGTTAAGTTGGGCTTAAAATAGGATATTTCCTGAGGTCCATATGAAATGTATCCTAGGTTGTTATGGGACACAAGGGAGGAGATTGTGGGGGATCTGTTATTAATTTTCAAACCCTCTCTGAACAAAGGAGAGGCTCCAGAGGACACAAGGACAGATAGTATGATAGCATTATTGTCAATTATACAAGTTGCTAGAGATAAACCATGCAGCTATTGGTCAGTGAATATAACATTAATGGTAAGAAAACTGTTTGAAAACATTTCTGAGGAATGGAAGTAATTTCCATTTGGAGAGGCAAGGATTAAATATTATTGAAAGTCATTGTGGCTTTGTTAGGTGGAGGTCATGTTTGACAGGTTTGATTCAGTTTTCCAATGAAATATCTACATGTGCAAATAAGGTTGGTGCGGCGGATGTCGTTTACGTGGACTTCAATAAATCTTCTTGACAAGGTGGTTAAGAAGGCAAATGGGAAACTGGTCAAGAAGCTACAAGCTCATTGGATTCAGGACAATTTGAAAAATTGCATCCAAAATTGGCTTTGTGGCAGATGGCTAATGATGTTTGAATGTTGTTTTTATGACAGAAAGTCCATGTGCAGTGGCATACCATTGTGTTCAGTGTTGTCAGTGCTTGCTATTTATCATTTACATTAATTACTTAGATATGAATGTAAAAGAGTTGAGCAGATTAAGCAAAAATTGATAGTCGGTAAATGGCAAAGCAGGAAACCTTAGACAACAGGATGACATAGATGGACTAGTCAAATGGGATGAACAATGGTGAATGAAATTTAATTCTGAAGAGTGTGAAACAATGCATTTTTAAGGGACTAACAAAGCAAGGGAATGCGCCATGAATGTTAGGACCTGGCGAAGTACAGAAGATCAATGGGACCTTGGTGTGAATGTCCATAGATCGCTAAATTCAGCAAGATTGGTGGATAAAGTTGTTAAAAAGACATATGGGATACTTGTCTAATTAGCTGGAGCATTGAATACGACAGCAGTGAGATTATGATAGAGCTGTATATGACATTTATAAGGCCATAACTGGAATACTGTGTGATTGTACAAGACAGAGATTTATCAGGATAATTCCTGAACTGGATTGATTCAACTGTGAAGAGAGACTAGATAGGCTGGGCTTGTTTTCCTTAGAGCAGAGAAGGCTGAGACGGAACCCGATTGAGATGTGCAAATTCTTTAAGGGCACAGACAGAGTACATAGGAAGAAACTTTTCCTCTTATTAAAGGGATCAAGAAGCAGGAGCCATACATTCACAGTAAAGGACGTTGGGTTCAGGGGGGATTTTAGGAAGAATTTCCTCACTCAGAGGATAGTGCATACCAGGAACTCACTGTCTGAAAGAGTGGTAGAGACATAAATGATTACAATATTTAAGAATTATTTTGATGGCACCTGAAGGGTGATAGCAAAAAACACTACAGGACAAATGTGGGAAAATGGGACGAGAGTGGATAGGTGCAGACACGATGGAGCAATGGGAAAAACTCTATGACTCAATGAGAAGACAGCTCATCAGCACCTTTTCAAGGCCAACTAGGGATGGGCACTAACTGCTGGCACAGTCAATGGTGCTCACATTTCTTGAATGAATTTTAAAAAAATTAAGTGGGCTGCTTTGTCCCAGATGACGTCAAGCTTCTTGAATGTTGGTGGACCTACACTCATCCAGGCAAGTGGACTGCCTCATTAGCGTTAATCGTAGATGATGGAAATATTTGAGGTGTTAAGAGATGAGTTACTTTTTTTTATTCATTCACAAGACATGGACATCACTCGCCAGGCCAATATGTATTAACCATCCCTAATTGCCCAGAGGGCAGTTGAGAGTCAACCACATTGTAGTGGATCTGGAGCCACATGTAGGCCAGACCAGGTAAGGATGGCAGTTTCCTTCCCTAAAGGGCATTAGTGAATCAAATGGTATTTTTCAACAATCAACATGGTGCAGAATGTCCATTCAGTGAACTGCTATTCTAGCCATACGTCTATTTGGTGACTGGATCAATTAAATCTTTGTTAAGTGGTGATCTCCAGGATGTTGTTGGTAGGAGTTGTTGTTAAATATCAAGGGGAGACCTGTGTGACGTTACTTGGTCTGCATCAGCCCAAATCTAAATGTGGTGTTGGTCTTGCTGCAGGAGTGTGGGATCTGTTCTTGTATCTTAGATGTCAGAAATGGAATTGAATGCTGTGCAATTATCAAGAAACAAACCCTTTCTGCCTTTATCATTGGGGCAAGGTTATTGATAAAGCTACTGAAGATGGTTAGGTTTAGGACATTACCCTGAAAAATCCCTTTAGTGATAAGCTATGCAGAGATGACTGATCTTAAATATCCACAATTCTCTTTCTATGCGAGGTATGGCCTAACTAGTGAACAGTTGCTCTGATTCCCATTCATTTCAATTTGTTAAGGGTTCCTTGCTGCCATATCCAGTCAAATAGTGTTTTGATATTAAATACATTCACACTCACTTCCTGTGTGCTGAGCGAGCCTGAATGAAGTCGGAAACACATCTGGAGCTATTAGGAGCATTAGTGAATAGATTGTTTCCTTGCATTATGGACCAGACCAGACACCCTCAAAATACTTTTAAGAAGGTAGTCCAGACTTTAGCTTTTTCTTATTTTAAAGGCAAATGTAACATGTTATGTTCCAGATGCAATTCAATTGGTCAAACCACTTGACAATAAGCAAAACACAATTTATTTCAACACTATTTCAACACATGATTGAATGGCAGAGCAGATTTGATGGGCTGAATGGCCTAATTTTTGCTCCTATGTCTTATGGTCTTGCTACAATTAAAATACAACGCCAGCAAGAAGAATTTGGAAAAACTTAATTCCGCTGGAATACTTAACAGAATAATATATAGTAACTATTTCTAATTAACTGTTTCAATGTAGTAACATCCCATAAACACACACCTTGGTAAAAAGGCAAATTCAGACAAAATAGATTTTGTCTCACAGGTTACCCAGCAGCAGAGAGAAGGAAAAGATAGCTTCTACTTCTTCACCTCAACAGCCAATGCTTAAAGCTAAATAAAAGCTATAAACTAAATACATGTCAGATATGTTAGGGACATTTAAGCGACTCTAGGATAGGCACATGGATGATAGTAAAATGTAGGGTATACAGGGTAGTTTGATCTTAGAGTAGGATAAAACGATCAGCACAACATCGTGGGCTGAAGGGCCTGTACCGTTGTATGTTCTATGTTCTATGTTCTCGATATCCTGGTTTGTGAGAGCTGGCTACATCCATCCAGGCTACTTCTATAAAGCCATTTACTTTATGGCTGTTCACTAGGCGGCTCAGCACTTCTGTCTTAAAATCTCTCTTCAAAAATAAACAGGACAACGTAACACCTTAAGACCATTGCACTGTCACATTTGTGATACGTTTCATCACTTTGCTGATGACTGGGAGTAGATTACTGAGTGATGTTGGCTGAACGAATTTTCTCCTGCTTTCTTTTGTGGGACATATCTGGCAACTTTTTCTTTGGTACATGCTAGCATCACAACAGTACTGGAACTCCAACTGGAGATAGTAAGAACTGCCGATGCTGGAGTCTGAGATAATAGTGTGGAGCTGGAGGAACACAGCAGGCCAGGCAGCATCAGCAGAGCAGGAAAGCTGACGTTTCGGGTTGGGACCCTTCTTCAGAAAAGGCGCACTGACTTTTACATCGCCGAGGCGAGGCGCCGACTCTCTGACATTTCCTTCTACCGTCCCCTCGATCGTGACCCCACCCCTGACCACCAAAACGCTTTCTGAAGACCTGACCCAAAAGGTCAGCTTTCCTGCTCCTCTGATGCTGCCTGGCCTGCTGTGTTCCTCCAGCTCCACACTGTGTTATCTGGAACTCCAATTGAAATGCTTGGTTAGAGACATGGCTAGTTCTGAAGCACTATGCTGCCAACAAATGGAAACACTATAATCACAATATGTCAAGGCCCATACCCTTTGTCATAAACATTTGTCATTTCATAATAATACGTGGAATACATTTAATTAGATACATCTGCAATAGTGGGGTCTTCATCAGGAGGCTGAGATAAATCATTTGCCCAGCATTTCTGACTGAAAATAATGGCAAATGCCTTATGTTTTACATTCACTTAAACATATCTCCACTGTCCTTCAGGATGTTAATGGATTTTTCTCCTCCAGTTCGCTGTCTAATTGCCCACAGTCACTATGGACTGGATGTGTCAGGACTGTAGAGCTTTGATGGGGAGGCAATGGCCGAGTGGTATTATCGATGGACTGTTAATCCAGAGACCTAGATAATGTGCTGGGGACCCAGGTTCAAATCCTGTCATGACAGATGGTGGAATTTAAATTCAATAAAAAATATCTGGAATTAAGAATCTAACGATGACAGTAAATCCATTGTCAATTGTCAGGAAAAAAAAAAAGCCCCATCTGGTTTTAGGGAAGGAAACTGCCATCCTTACCTGGTCTGGCCTACATAGGACTCCAGACCGACAGCAATGTGGTTGACTCTGAACTGCCCGCTGGGGAATTAGGGATTGGTAATAAATGCTGCCGAGCCAGCAATGCCCTCATCCTGTGAATGAATTAAAACAAAAATCAGATCCAATGGTTGTGGAATCGCTGAGCTCTGCGTATTGTGGGTTATGTATTCCAGCTTCACTAACCTGACATTTTTGGTGATGCTCTCCTACGTTTTTCATTGAACCAGAGCTGAGCCCTTGGTTGGATGGTAATGATAGAATCTCAGGCAATACACTAACAGATTGTCGTGGAATACAAATCAGGTGTTGCAGATGACCCACACCATCTACTGGATGCTCACATTTGAGCTTTTAGTTCTCATCCATATTGTGTTTCATCTCGACAGTTCTTGAGACTTCTGCATTCGTCCAATCTGGCCTGCAGTGCATCACAAATGTCCAGACATGAACAATAGTGATCATGCTTTCAGCTGCCTAGTCTCTAAACTCTTGAATTCACTCCCTAGGTCTTTCTCTCCTTCTTTTCAACACTCCTTAAAACCAAACTCTAGATCAAATTTGATCACCTGCCCTAATATCTCTTTGCATAGCTTAGTGTCAAATTTTCACTGATTGCGTTCCTGTAATGCATACTTTACCATATTAAAGGCACTACATAAATGCAGATTATTGCTGTACATCATACAGAATCACCCATTGAGCTGGTTTAGTGTATAAATGGTCCAAGCAAATATGTGCACACACACACACAAATGTACACACACACTCAGACACACACAAATGTATGCGCACACACACAAATGTACACACACACACACACACAAATGTACACACACACACTCACACACACAAAGATAAACATACACACTCACAGACACACACACACAGACACGCACACGCATACGCATGCCCACAGACACGCATACACACACATGCGCGCACACACACAAACGCACACAAGCACATGTGCGCACGCACACACACATGCACACACCCTTTTGCTCTACTGTTTTAGAATTGAATTAGAAATGAAATACATTGTTTATTGTGAAAGCTTTATGCAATACCCAGTTAATGTATGAGCTAGCCTACCCTTTTCAAGTTTGATTTCTTGATGTTCTAAATTTGTCACAACTTGATCTTCTACTGTTACAGTCCTGGAAGAATGGTCCAGTACTGTGCTTGATGTCCCTCAATATCATCATTTTATTGATTTCATTTCTCGCTCTATCATAAGGATGTATGAGATACGAGCAGGGTTAGGCCATTCAGCCCGTCATGACCGCCTCACACTTCAATAAGACCATGGATGATTTGTCCCAGGCCTCAACTCCTCTTTTGTGGCCATCTCCTCATAGCCCTCTGAAATAACTCAACAGAGGCTGCTAACCTGTCACTAAGTTACCCTTTATTTACACATACATAGTACTTGACACTGGTCCAGCGTCCTCAAAGCCAGCTCTCAGAGTGAACAGAACCCCTCTACATTCCTGTTTATATCTGTCTGTCAGGGCTCCCTGATTGGACCACGTCAACAGCCCCAAACGGGGAACTCACGTTCTATGGGTTCCACCTGGCTGACATCATTATAATCACTACACCCTCAACTCCTCATTATTTCAAAATATCTATCTCCTCTTTAACTACTTTCAGTGCTCTAGCCTGCACAACTCTCTGCAGTAGATAACTTCAGGCATTCACGAACATATAGAATCATAGAATCCCTACAGTGTGGAAACAGGCCCTTCAGCCCGACAAGTCCACACCACCCCTTGGAGCATCCCACCCAGACCCATCCCCCTATAACTCATCTAATCTACACGTCACTGAACACTACGGGCAATTTAGCATGGCCAATCCACCTTGCCTGCACATCTTTGGACTGTGGGAGGAAACTGGAGCACCCGGAGGAAATCCACGCAGACACGGGGAGAATGTGCAAACTCCACACAGACAGTCGCGCAAGGGTGGAATTGAACCCGGGTTCCTGGCGCTGTGAGGCAGCACGGCTAACCACTGAGCCACCATCCTATATGGCTGAAGAAATTCCTTTATGTCCAAGTTTTAAATGAACACCCCTTATCTGCAATGATGTTCCCAGTTCCAAATTCCCCCATTAGTTCAAACATCTTCTCAACATCTACCTTGTCAAGCCCCCTCAGAATCTTCTATGCTTCAATTGTTCAATTCCTCACTCTTATAAACTCTAACAAGTAAAGGCTTAACCTGTCTCTATCATCGCATTTAATCCATTTTACCAAATTCCTAAACTACTTCCACAATTACCCACTGACTTTGCATTTGGTCTTCTTTTCCTGGAAACGTTTCTAATTGTCCATTTGGATCTGAACAAGCGGTGAAAACGTTTAAATAAAATGCCAGAAATACTCAGATGAGGCAGCACCCCTGTTGAGAGCAAAGAGTAAATGCTTCAGGTCAAAAAAAGCAAAGAACAGTTGATGCAGGCAATCTGAAACAAAAACAGAAATTGCTGGAGAAACTCAGCAGGTCTAACAGAAAAACAAAGTTAATGTTTCAAGTTTGTCTGCTCTTCGACAGAACTGGTTCAGTTCAATGCTTAAGGCCAATAACCTTTCATCAGTAAAAATCCAGATTGTTATTATAAATACTGGAAAACAGTGCCATATGGTCCAACGTAAAAGTGATATCTAATGTTTTAACGTATTTAATCCTTCCTTAGCACCAAGTGTTTCTTCCATCACTCCCAAAATTAAGAAATTGTCTCATTTCTTCCTGAAAAGAATCTAACAATTGTAGAATCAACAAATGTGACTAGGATTTATTTCATGATATTGCAACTCAAAATAAGAGTAAGTTATGTCATAAGCCCATCTTGCTAGTAGTTTCAGAAGCTTCTAATCACAATGCTTCTCTTCTAACTCCCATTGCTTTATTCCTCATGACTTCACTTAAAAAAACTTTTCTGAAATACACCTTATCAAATCATAAGTTTAAACACTTCACTTCATCACACATTCGTCCATGGTCAAGCCTTTTTTCCTCAAAAGAGAACAAATTGAGCTGCTTGAACATCTTGCTACAGTTCTAAATCCCAGGATCAGCAGACCTGTGTGTTTAATGTTCTTTTTTCCAAACCTCCGTCCTCTCCGACTCCCTCCATTTCTTAAAAGTAATTATGTAAAAATAAAATTGTCTGCTGGATAAGAATTCCCTTGCAGCAGAGAAGCTGCTAATGAAGATTTTCTTTGATAAAATACTTTGAAACAAAGGATGTTTTCTCCATAAATCAATTGAATGTTCCAAATAACTCCATATTGAAAGCATCTGTGCTGAAAGGTCTGTGAAAATCTGCGCCAGTTAAGTGAGGAAAGGAGGAAATTCCTGATTAGAAGCCTTTCAGCTCAGGGCTGAGTGAATGAGCGTTTTATCTTGCAAAAAGATTCTTTTAAAGCCGTGATATTCTGAAGTTCTTGCTTCACTGATTATTCTCAACTTTGATGAACAAACAGATTTACATTTATATGGCATTGTTCGTAACATCAAAATGTGCCAAAGCTTCTAACAGCTGCACAAGTACTTTTGAAGTACACTTCCTGTTGTAAGGTAGCAGCCAATTTACACACAAGGCCTCGCAAGAAAGCAATGATGTAAGGACTGAACATATTACTTTTACCCATGTTACACATGAGGTACAGACAGAACAGTAGGACAATATCGCTGTACTTCTGGAATGATGTCATGGGATCTATTACATGATCTGAAAAGGTAGGTAGGTATATCTGAAGAAGGGTCATTGGACCCAAAACATTAACTCTGATTTCTCTCCACAGATGCTGCCAGACCTGTTGAGCTTTTCCAGCAATTTCTGTTTGTGTTTCTGATTTACAGCATCCGCAGTGCTTTCAGTTTTTTTAAAGGTAGGGCCTCGGTTTGACAATATCATCAAAAGGACTATACCGAGGTAGTGGCGGGTCAGACATGTGGTAGATGGGGGCTTGATACTTCCTCTTGACTGCGGTAATACGTCAACTTAAATAATATACTCAAATGTCTGGAGTGATTCTTAAAATCTTCTGACATGGAAACGGCTGTGTTAGTGCTGAGGTTGACATCTTGGATAAATTAAGGCCTGAGGAAATTAGTTAAAATAAATCTTATCACTAACACTCTATGCCAGGAAAATACCCTAATTATCACTGTGGATATCAGTTTCAGTACTGGACAATTGGTTTATTCGTGTTGTCGACCGCTGCTCTTCATTTTTGAGATCTGGCTCTGTGAAAGGCAGAAACCCAGCGGCAAAGAGCGAAGATCATTGACACACGTACATAAATCTTGCCTTCCTATGGAAATTATTGCTGCTGATATAAAATGTGAATTTCTTCATAAGGGATAAAAACCGAAAGAACTGTGGATGCTGTAAATGAGGAACAAAAACAGAAGTTGCTGGAAAAGCTCCGCAGGTTTGGCAGCATCAGTGAAGGAAAAAAATCAGTTAACGTTTCAGGTCTGGTGACCCTTCCTCAGAACTGAGAAAAGGTAACTGGACCCAAAATGTTAACTCTGATTATTTTCTTCACAGATGCTGCCAGACCTACTGAGCTTCTCCAGCAACTTCTGTTTTTGTTCTTAACATGGTCGGCTTTCTCGCCAAGACTGCCCAACCCCTTGTAACTCAATGCATAGCTCCCACCTGCTACCCCTCCCAACCACCACTATCCCAATCCTCTTCTCGCAAAGTTATGACTTAGAGAATGATTCCGTTAAGCCTAATAGATCTCCAGTATAATATTCAAGTAGCCACTGCTCATGTAGTAATGCAGCAAGTTGCGTTAATCTTCCTGGGCTCCTGATCTGGAACACACAAGTTAGAATTCTCCCATATCAGTTTGAAAGTTTTAAGTCAAGTCTGAAAATAAAACGCTGATATTAGTAAAAGGAACAATGAAGCTATTGGATTGTAAAAGCCCAAATTGAAACTTTTCAGCATTTTCTATCTTTATTCCACTAATTTACTTATCTTGCCTGGTCCATATGTGACTCCATTTGTATGCCAATGTGTTTACTCATAGCTACCTTCTTCAATGATCTCGCATGCCATTCCACTGTATCGAACAGATACTATTGGTTCAGTTAGAGGGATTGCCTTCATCCACTTACGAGCACCTGCAGATGGACAATAATTTACAGCTTTCCCAAAAACACCAACATGCAAAAAAAATAAACACTTGAGCACCTCTACTGATAGTTAGTTTTTCAAATGGGTATAGAAACATAGAGCTATGGAAAATAGTAGCAAGAGTAGGAGTTGACTAGGTGGCTCAGTGGTTAGCACTGCTGCCTCACAGATTCAGGGACCCGGGTTCATTTCCACCCTCGGGTAACTGTCTGTGTGGAGTTGCACGTTCTCCTCCGTGTCTGTGAAGGTCCCCTCTGGGTGCTCCAGTGGTCCAAAGATGTGCAAGTTAGGTGGACTGTTGATGCTAAATTCCTCATAGTGTCCAGGATTAGGTGGGTTGGCCATGGGAAATGCAGCGTTATAGGGTAGGGGACTGGGTCTGGGTGGGATGCTCCTCTTCGGAGGGTTGGTGTGGACTTGATGGACTGAATGGCCTGCTTCCACACTGTTGGGATTCTATGATTTGAACCTAATCTGCCATTCAATATGACCATGGCTGTTCATCAAACTCAGTTCCCTGTTCCCACTTTGTCCCCGTATTCTTCGATCCCTTTCAACCTAAGAACTATACCTAACACCTTCCTGAAACCATTCAAGCGTAAGAGGCCAAATCTTTTCTCCATCTGATATTCACACATGTGCAATTTTTCCAGACATTCCTGGAAGTGGTCATAGCCAGACGCACTAAGCTGAATTAAATTGCTTCACATGTCCCATTATTTTTTTAAATTCATTAACGGTATGAGGGCATCATTGGCTTGGCCAGCATTTATTGCCCATCCCTAATTGCCCAGATGGCAGTTCAGAGTCAACCACATTGCTGTGGGTCTGGAGTCACATGTAGGCCAGACCAGGTAAGGATGGCAGTTTCCTTCCCTGAAGGACACTAATGATCCAGAGATAACACAGTGTGGAGCTGGAGGAACAGAACAGGCCAGGCAGCATCAGAGGAGCAGGAAAGTTGACGTTTCAGGTCGGGACCTTTCTTCGGGAATGTTCTTACTACCTCATTAGTGAACCAGATTGTTTTTCCTGACAATCAACAATGGATTCACGGTCATCATTAGATTCTTAGATTTTTTACTGAATTCAAATTCCATCATCAGCCATGGCAGAATTCAAACCCAGTTCCCCAGAACTTTAGAGATAACAAGGGTCTAGGCCTGAAATGTCAGCCTTCCTGCTCCTCTGATGCTGCTTGGCCTGCTGTGTTCATCCAGCTCTACACCTTGTTATCTCAGATTCTCCAGCATCTGCAGTTCCTACTATCTCTCCCCAGAACTTTATCTGGGCCTCTGGATTAACAGTCCAGCGATAATACCACAAGGCCTTTGCCTCCCCCAATGTTTCACAATGTTTTTATTTTTGTGGGTGAATTCCAACTCTTGTTGCAAATTCTGCTTTGGATCACCATTCCTAGATTTTAAAATATCCTCCAGTTCAAATGCCCCCAGCTCCTTAGGATTCCTTGAGTTTTAAGATAATAAACTCTGTCAGGATTCTATAATTCTATAATTAGGTAAAGAACCAGGGTGGGTGATGAAATAAGTTTCTTTTAACCAGCAAGTTGTTATGATCTGGAATGGACTTCCTGATTGCGTGGAGAAGGCAGATTTACAAATAATTCTCAAAAGAAAATTAGATATATATTTCAAAAAGTAAACTGTGCAGCGCTATAGAGAAACAGTTGGGAAAGAGGCTAATTGAGTAGCTTTTTCAAAGAGCCAGCACAGGCAGTCATAATGGGCCAAGTGGCCTCCCTGTACTTGTAGGATTCTGTGTTGTGCACAATGAAGAAAATGAAATATTTACTTTGCTTAGGAATTCAACTAATTTACATTTATTATACTTCGACGATATCTTGTTTGCCATATGGCATTGAAATTGTTTAATGTGTGAACTATCAAAACACAGTAAGGTGTCAACCCCTTGAGCTAAGAAGCCAAAAAAGAAAAGAAAATTATCTCAAATTTATACAGTCATATTCCTTTATGCTATGTTTGGGTTTATGGAAATCATAATGATGTGTTACAGTCATTACAAGAAAATAGATAACAGTACGTAAAATGAAAGGGTGAGGTTATTAGCATATTGGAAGTATTACAACTGTAAAAGATCATTTTTAGGGAACATGACCATGATTTTCAAGTTTGAAAGTTAAGGTGCCTGATCCCTTCTTGTCTTTCCAGCTGTGGTCTATATGCCTCTATTCCAGTACAGACAGGGCCTAGAGTTTAAGACCATCCTTCTTCAACCATTAAGTTATGGGGCAGTGCCTGAGGACTGGGACTTGAAACCGGCATATTATCATCTATTTCTTAGTTCAGAAAGGGGATAAGCTAGAATAAAGCCATTTGATATGAAGAAATCTTTGACAAATATCAACACTACAGTTTGCCACAGAGTCATAGGGCTTTTATAGAATCACAGAATTGTTGCAGTGCAGAAAGATGCCATTCAGTGTACAGTGTCTGCACCAGCTCTTCAAATGAGCATCATTACCCAGTGTCAATCTTCTGCTTTCTCCCTGTATCCTTGCCCTACTTCAATCCAAATAACCATCCAAATCTCTAAATCGAACTTGCCTCCACCACATTTTCAGACTGTGCATTCCATGCTCCAACTATTCCTCTAGTAAAAAGGTTCTTCTCACGGCACCCTTGCTGCTTTTGCACATCGCTTGAAATCTAGGTCGTCTTGTCCTTGTTCCTTTTACAAGTAGGAACACTTTTTCGTTATCTATTCTATCCAGCCCACTCATGATTTTGAAAACCTCCATTAGATCTCCTCTCAGCCTTCTTCTCTCCAAGGAGAACACTCCCAACTTCCTCAATCCATCCTAAAAACTGAAGTTCCTCATCCCTGGAATCATTCTTGTAAATCAATCTACAGCATGGAGAAGGTGGTGGTGAGCTGTGTATGGTCCATCTAGCATTTGGCTCCACAAGCTTTACATGCATGTTGCAGTCTGAAGCGAGAGAGCTTCCAATTAGAATCATAGAATCATACAGCGCAGAAAAGGCCCTTTGGCCCATCAAGTCTGTACTGGCACATGAGAAACACCTGACCTTCAATCTAATCCCATTTACCAGTACTTGGCCCACAACCTTGAATGTTATGACTCAAGTAGCCACTATTTATGTGTTAATACAGCACTATTTAAGTTCCTGGACTCTTGATCTGGAACATGGGAGGTTAGGTCCTCTTATAAGAGTTTGAAAGTTTTAACTTGAATCTTGAAATTTAAAAACAAATGATAAAGTAAAGGGGACCATGGAGCGTTTCAATTGTAAAAATACAACTAGATCATTCGTAATGATGAAAGTTCATCATCCTGAGACTTAAACTCTGTTTCTCTCCATCACAGAGTCATAGAGCATCCAATTTTCTTCCTATCACACAGGAGAGATTTGGCATCCTTCCAAACAAGGTATGTGTATTTTCAGCTCAGCAATAAGAAATAGCAACCACCATGTTTCAATGCTTCTTTTTCATTTCTGGGACCAAGATTATAATTGAGGCTAAACTGATGATTTTAGTATTTCAGTTCTCTGATAACTATACCGCTCCTAAATTAAACCTGTGTGAGCAATCTGAACCCAGTTTCGCATGGGTTTCTGAGCTCAGTTTCTGGTGTGTCTTGGGCTGGAAGAGACACAGTATAAACTGTCCCACAACACAGCAAGAATGAGAAAATCTCACTCAAAGTGCAGCAAAGATTGGTGGTGGGAAATAGCAACACTCCACTGGTTCGGTTGTAAGTACTTTTTCTGAGCTTGCAGGGAAAACATGTTATTACTATAGTGTGTTTACTCCGCATGCGAAATAATAGTTGAGTTAGGAGAACTTGATACTGACACTGGGAAGAGAGAAAATAAAGTTCTGTTCCGCAGTGTGGGCATTTCTCAGCTTGATGAGCATGAGATTTGCCACAAAAAGTGACACATTGCTATTGGTAACACCTCAAACTATTCCAGGCTGTTCCTATAGTGCTGAAAATGGCATAAACAGCCTGTGGATTGTCACAGTGGCTTTGAAATGATTACCTGCTGGAAGTTAACCAGCAGGAATTTAATTATACAGGGTAAGCCACCAATGAAATTCAAGGTTGTTAAGCATTTCTACTGAGATGTGTTGTGACTGAAGTTTAATATGTCAGACCTGGGCAATGTGCACTGCTATGACACAGAACACCTTTGTTTCCTTATATCCATGTGACAATTAAATGACCAATCAAACCAAGTTTCTGCCTTGAACTCTTAAAACAAAGTATTCGCTCAGTTCTGAATATTAGAAATTGATCTTTTTTTAAATGATGCTCTTCAATTTGTTCCCTGTCATTTTCAACAATCATACATTTCCTCCCATTGTCCTTCAGGTGCAGTCATGCCAAATGTCCCACTCTTCCTACACCAACCACCCCCACCCCCATCCACAACAACGCCCCCCCCCGCACAATCTTCCTCTCCTCTCAGCACTTAGACAAACGGAAGCAAGACTTGAGCACATCCCAGGGATTCTGAATCCCAATATCGGATTCACAGATGTAACACTGTTTGGGAGATTTCTAAATTGTGAGTTCCAATCCAGATTTGTATCAGTAAAATCTGTTAATAATGTGGTTGTAGGTGTTACTTGTCATGACTCCTACCGCTATACTTATGTAAAACAAGCAGAACGTGATATCCAAATTGATCTGAACGAGAGGTACATTTAAGTTGTTGCTTTCCTGTTGTTTTCTGCTTTGATGTTAACTATCTCAGCTTTAAATCTTTGTCACTTTTACTTGATAACCAAATATCAGGACGTGCTTAAGAAAGACCTCTTCTTTCTGTCCAACGTGTGCCAGACTCCAATGGGTTCAATCCTTAATACTTTTCTTCAGGACATTGATTGAGATGGGAACTCACTGGGGAGAACAGTGTAGCTGTGAATCTGTATTTTGAAATTTTGTACCATAGCGTAATTCTCTTCCAATGTGTAACAAAAGCATTCTGTTTTCCGGACAAGTTAGAATCTGCAAACATTGTTATTGTGACAGATTTTAGACAGTAGATTCCCTTAATGATTTCATGACTTGTGAGTGTGGTACCAGCATAATCAGTTTTAAGTGCATATTTGGAATTCCAGAGCTCCAAATTTGTAAGATTTTTAGAAACTAGACTAATTTTTGTGAGCCTGATGTGAATAGATACAAAGAAAAGAGGAGCAGGAGTAGGCCATTCAGCCCCTCGAGCCTGCTCTACCATTCAATATGATTATTGTTGGTCATCCAACTCAATGCAACATTTATGTCCTTACAATGCCCCTGGGAACTGGTTATTGTCAATAATATGCAATTGGATTTGCAATGGTGTCTGGGTAAATTGGGCAAACTGACCCAAGTATTATTAAAACCACAGGATTCCAATATGGCAAAAAAACTTTTCCATAATACCCAGCGAAATGATTTTTTTGTTCCCTCATGGGATATGGGCATCACCAGCTGGGCCAGCATTTATTGCATACCCCGAATAAGAACGGCATTCGGTACACATGCCTTTATTGGTCAGTGCATTAAGTATAAGAGTTGGGATGTCATATTGTGGCTGTACAAGCCGTTGGTTAGGCCACTTTTGGAATACAGTGTTCAATTCTGTTCTCCCTCCTGTAGGAAAGATATTATTAAACTTGGAAATGTTCAGAAAAATTTTCAAGGATGATGGCGGGATAGGAGGTTTGAACTACAGGGAGAGGCTGAATAGCCTGGGGCTATTTTGTCTGGAGCATCGGAGGCAGAGCGGTGACCCTACAGAGGTTTATAAAATCATGAGGGGTGTGGATAGGGTGAATAGCCAAGGTCTTTTTCCCCATTGAAGAGAGTCCAAAACTAGACCACATAGGTTTAAGGTGAGAGGGGAAAGATTTAAGAGGGACCCGAGTGGCAACTATTTCACACAGAAGGTGGTGTGTGCATGGAATGAGCTGCCAGAGGAAGTGGTGGAGGCTGGTACATTACAACATTTAAAAGGCACCTGAATGGGTATGTGAATAGGAAGGGTTTAGAGGAGCATGGGCCAAAGTCTTGCAAATGGGACTAGGTTAAATTAAGATATCTGGTCAGCATGGACGAGTTGGACCGAAGAATCTGTTTCCATGCTGTACATTATGCTGCATGGTTGCTCAGTGGTTTGTACTGTTGCCTCACAGTTCCGAGGACCTGGATTTGATCGTGCCCTCAAGCGACTGTCTGTGTAGTGTTTACACATTCTCCCTGTGTCTGTGTGGGTTTCCTCTAAGTGTTCCGGTTTCCTCCCACAATCTAAAGATGTGCAGGTTAGAAGAATTGGCCATGCTAAATTGCCCATAGTGTACAGGTTAGGTGGGTTAGCCATGGGAAAGTCAGGGTTAAAGGGATTGGGTCTTGGTGGGATACTCTTTAGAGGATCGGTGTGGACTCAATGGGCTGAATAGCCTACTTCCACACTGTAGGGATTCTATGATGGCTCACCGACTATGATGTAGTAGCCAGACCTGGTAAGGACTAGGCTAGATAGGACAAGGATGGCAGTGCCCTTCCCTAAAGCCCTTTAATGAACTAGATTTCATGGTCGTCATTAGAATTTTAATTCTAGATTTGCAGTGGATGCAAATTGGTAGGATTTGATCACTGAACATAGGGATAATACCACTGGGCCATTGCTTCTCCAATTCTTAAGCCAAGCAAAAGTTACTGCTTCAAGGAATAAATATCAAGAGTTCCATGTTCACTATTGGTGGTTGAAGTGTACTGGCTGAACTGTCACGGACACTTTCACCACTTGAGGATTGTTTCATAAATCCAACTCATTAATATTATTTTTCAATGCCTCCTGTTGTATTACATTCATTGTTAACATTTCAGGCAGCTTTTGAAAACACAAAATGTGCCAGTACATGGCCACTTGTGTCAACAGTGCACAGATTGTCACAGTCTTTCAGGTGACCTGAACAAGGTAATTCACATTTGGCAGTTCCACTGAATTAAAAAAAAGAAGGAATTTGTGTTTATTTCTGATACTGGGCCAGCAATGGCTCAGGGGTATTGCCTTGCCTCTGAGCGAGACGTTTGTGGATTCAAGTCCCACTGCAGGGATCGGAGCATGGAAATCTTCGCTGACCATTCAACATTTGAGCTAACCGACTGCAAAGTGAAAGGTGCCATATTCCAGATCAGCATTAAATCTGTTCCCCTGCACCTAGATATGAAAGATCCAAATGGGCCTGTTTTGAAGATGAGCGAGGAAGGGAGGCTTGGTGGCTCAGTGGTTAGTACTGCTGTCACACAGTGCCAGAGTCCCAGGTTTACTTCCAGCCTTGGGTGACTGTCTGTGCGAAGTTTGCACATTCTCTGTATAGGTTTCCTCTGAGTGCTCTGGTTTCCTCCCATATTCTAAAGATGTGAAGGTTAAGTCGATTGGCCATGCTAACTTGCCCATAGTGTCCAGAGATGTGCAGGCTTGGTGGATTGGCTATGGGAAATGCAGGATTGCTGGGATAGAGTGAAGGCTGAATCTGGATGGGATGCTTTTCGGAATATCGATGCAGACCCGGTGGGTCAAATAGCCTCTTTCTGCACTGTGAGGATTCTATGATTCATCCTTCTTAATATCCCTCAATCAATATTATTTAAATTGAATATTTGATCATTCGCATCTTGCTTTTTACAGGAGCTCGCTGTCCACAAATTGACTGCCATATTTTATACAAGAGTGACTATGTGTGTAAAAAACAGTCTTCAAAATGTTTTGGGACATCCTAAAGTTATGACTGACACAATAGGAACGCAAATCTTTGTTTTTACAAAAGATTAATTAGTGAGGGCATAACATTGTAAAAATGTGGCTTTGCATAAAAATTAAAGTGACAGACTATGTGACGAACAAAAGAGTGAGAGATTCCAATGTTAATATTTATCTATGTAAATAACCAGTTAGTGAGGAGGCCGCTATAACTAGCAGGTTGCCACAGGAAACTACTGTAAGCTTTTTTGACTGAAAGAAAGCAAAGCCACTTTATACCTAATAGTTGACAAGCTCGCTTTCACAGTGACAATAATAATTCAGTTTAAAATTATAGTAAATATTCCATCATGTTCTTTGAATTTCACTAAGGTTTCCAACTCCGGATGAACATACACCTGAAAGTTATATCTTGTGACCTCCTCCCTCTAACTTCCAAACTCAGACAAACAGCCTTTTCTCTCCATCTCCAATGTTTTGATAGCAAATAATAGCATTCAAATAAAATGAACAAAGTACTTTTTTGACCATCCCAATGAGTTTCCTCCAAGCTACCCTTGGGAGATTCGGGTATCTAGAAGAATAATGTTTTAATTTCTGGCTCCAGGACAAATCTAGAAAATTTGGTGACCTGAAGGCATTTTTACAACACATCATAATGTTTCTGCAATTACAGACTTTAACAACTTAAGCTGGCTATCCATATAAAGATACAACAGATCCATTCAAAAACCAAAGTATTGCAAATGCTGCAAATCTGAAACAAACTCAGAGGATGATAAAATTCAAAATTCTGAAGAAGAGTCATATTGGACTTAAAATGTTAACTCTGTTTCTCTCTCCACAGATGCTGCTAGACCTGCTGAGTTTCTCCAGCATTTTCTGTATTCATAGCAGCAAATGTGTTTTGAAAACCCTCCCAACTAAGTTGCCACGTGTAGATTTGCAATTGTGGCTCACACTCCAATTTATCTTTCATACACTTTGAAGAACTTAACCTAGGGCTTTCCCTCTCTTGAATAGGCTGGGATTGAAAACTCCCTGTTTGGGAGATTGCATGACAAGACTATTTTGTGTAATTCAGGGAATAACCAGTAGGGGTCATGCATAAGTAAGTCTGGTCCAGTTTGAACAAGTGAAACAGTCTCTTGATGCCTTTGATGATTTGACCCAATGCAGTTACACAAACACATTTGATTTGGCACAGTAACCTTTAACCTGTTGAACAATGAAACCCTTTTTCAGCTCCTAGCTGTGCCACAGCTTTTCTTCCGTTCAACATTTGACAAAAAGTAAAACAACTTCCAATAAATGTTGTGGGTAAATATAACAGCTTAGAGTGTTCTGTTGGTGATATTAGCTGGAAGACATTTTAGGAACAGAGTTGATATTTTCGACACACTATTTCGCAGTAGGTGTTAATACATATGACTGTGTGTGTAATAAATAGGTTTATATCTTCAATAGAATAGTGGATAAAAAAATTGTCATTTGAGAAATTAAATCTCAATATATTGGCAATTTAAAAATTTAAAGTAAACGTTTCATCAAAATATGAAATTATTTAGGACTTATGGAGTTCTTGACATTGTGAGCCTGTTAAATTCTTATTTTTGCAGAATTCAGAAGATATTTCTGAACATTCATTTCTAGGCATATTTCTGAAAATGCATCAGAATACCATGATCTACATTCAAGTGATTCAGGATTTTAATTTTATATTCACAGTGACTTGAACACCCTGTATCATCCCTCCCCCAACATGTACAGCCCTAGTATTATTCCTCAAGCCAAAACAATTATCAGTCTCTGGTTGTTCCTACTATATCTGACATCCCCCACAGTTAAACACCACATTAATGTGAGACCCCTATCAAACAAATGTCACTGATAGTCATTCCATTTTGTCGTCATGCATCTAATTTCTGCTTATTCAGTATTAAGGCAGTATTGAAAATAATTAGATAGATAGCTCTTCAGTTGGTGAATTATAACAAAATCTGTAAAAGTAACAGTCAGGGCTCATTTAGCCTCTTCCGCTGTTATGCTTGCTACTGCAGGAGTGTGGATCCATTTTGATCTATTTAATATTCATGATTCACTAACAAGCCAACCGAAAGTGATAATGCTTTGATGGCAATTTAGGAATAGGGAATGCAAGAGAACTTGATTAACAATATACTAATCATCGCCACCATTGACCTGATTCAAGAATCTTTTAAATTCCCACATTCACATTTCCTATATCACAGATGATTGCATTGCCTGCCTGTGCTTTTAACCTAAAAAATGTGCTCATAATACAAGATCAGATATCTTTCCTGAGAGGGGGAGGGGTGTGGCTGACTATGTCTTGACACCAAATTTGTAAGTATTAGCGGAATTGCCAAGGGAACTGACCGATTGCATTGTAAGGAAACATGAAGGAGCATATTTTATATGGTCTGTCATAAAGCATGTCAATTAGAAGACATCTACAATTGTGGAAGTACTAGTGATTTCAGTGCAAGAGATGCAACTAGACTTCTTGAATTTACCATAGGCAGCATTCAGATGTGATTACAAACTGTGTCAATGCATGCTGAGCATGGCTGAATAAACTAAATACAATTGCAAATATCTTTATAGTCTTTGCAACAAACTGTAAGACAGATCAGGAATTTTTGCTTCTCTTTATACTACTGAGCATATTCCATCATATCATTACTCTAAGACAACAAAGTGCAGAGCTGGATGAACACAGCAGGCCAAGCAGCATCATAGGAGCAGAAAGGTTGACGTTTCGGGCCTAGACCCTTCATCAGAAATGCCATTTCTGATGAAGGG
>NC_063344.1:7362637-7440607 GCF_021869965.1 Rhincodon typus
GATGCTGCTTGGCCTGCTGTGTTCATCCAGCTCCGCACCTTGTTGTCTCGGATTCTCCAGCATCTGCAGTTCCTACTATCTCTATAAAATAGGATACCCTGTTTTACGGGTTGGAATCTTCCCAGCCCCAAACAACATGGTCATTGATTTGTCAGTTAGGGAATTAGGTTGAGATCAGCCGAAGGTAGATTTTCCCCACTGAGTTAAAAAAGAGTTCCAATTTGCCAAGCAGATTTTTATGACAAGATAAGAATCTCACACATTTGTTTTTACTTATTCACAGGAAGTGGGCATCACTAGCTGGGCCCGTATTTATTGCCTGTCCCTAACTGTTAAATGTCGATTACATTGCTGTGGGTCTGGAGTAGGCCAGACCACATAAGGACGGCCATGCTGAATTGCCCATGGTGTCCAGGGATGTGTAGGTTAGACGCATTAGCCACAAGAAATATAGGGTTGCAGGGATGGGGTGAGATGCTCTTCAGGGTCATTCACTTAGATCTCTGGATTACTAATCCAACCCTCTCACAGTCTCCTGTGGTAAAGTTCTCCCTGTCCATCATTCAGGGACCACTATGTAGAAGTAAGTGAATAAGAAACATCAGATAGAAAGAATCTAGTTCTCATAGAATCTCCACAGTGCAGATAGAGGCCATTCGACCTATTGAGTTTGGACAGACCCTCCAAACAGCATCGTACCCAGATCCACACCCACATTTGTCATGGTTAACCCACCCAGCCTGCACATCCCTGGACACTATGGGCAATTTAGCATGGCCAATCCACCCTAACCTGTACATCTTTGGACTGTGGGGGGAAACCAGAGTACCAGCAGGAAATCCATGAGAAAACGTGCAAACTCCACACTCTCACCGGGGGCTGGAATAAAACTGGGTCCCTGGTGCTGCGAGGCAGCGGTGCTAACCACTGAGTCACCGTACTGTCCAGTCACAAGGTGGAAGTTATTGAAATTTTTACCATTTGGAAAATGTAATGGATAACAAAAATGGCTTGACTAGATAGACTTCAGGGTTAATTTTTTGGAATATATTCAACTTGGAGGATGAGAGAATGAAATTTGAGAATGTGGGATACCTTTCAAAGATAAATAAAATGTTTTTGAGAACATAGCTTTCATCAGCGGGCCATGATGAGGGGCTGACTAGTCATGAACACAGAGTTTTATTTTCTTATACATCTTAGTTTAACTGAAACTAATGGCCAATCATTTACTGCCTCTTGTCTCTAATTGCATTTAATCAGATATCTTGCTTCATCTCCTCCCTTTTCTATGAATCTTCTTCCTACTACGATGATTGACTGAAGACTTGCTTCTCTGATGCTGAGGATCCCCAGAGGAGACCGAAATGGATGGGATGCTCTTTGGAGGGTCGGTGTGGACTCGATGGGACGAATGGCCTGCTTCCACACTGTAGGGATTCTATGATTCCAAGATCCACTTGGCACTTCTGGTTTGAAAATTGTCGCAAATTGTTCCATCTGATATTTTGTGCTGCAGCATTAAGGATGAGAATGATTGTGGAGCTTTCTGCTGGTGAGTTGTCTAATTCTACACCATCATTCACAAATAAATGTAAAAAGATTGCAGAATTTTGATATGATCCATTGGTTATGTGATTGCTTTGTCCTGTCTATTCTTGCTGCCTATGCTGTTGGCACACAAATTGCTGTTTTGAAGTCCCACCAGGTTGACACTTCATTTTTAGGTGTACCTGGTGAAACCCCTGGCATAAAAATGCATTCTTCATTGAACTAGGGTTGACCCTTTGACATTCAATGTTCATTGGTTCATCCACCAACATCATCCTCGGGCTTACCATTGATCAGAACTTTAACTGGACCAGCCATATAAATACAATGATGACAAGAGTGGGTCAGAGGCTATGGCATTCTGCAACAAGTAACTCACTTCCTGACTCCCGGAGTCTATCCACAGTCTGCAAGGAACAAGTCAGGAATGTGATGGAAGACTGTCCACTTACCAGGATAAGTGCAGTACTAACAACACTCAGGACGTTTGGCTGGCTGTTTGATTGACACACCACCAAGCACTTTAAACATTGACTCCTTTCATTACTAATATGCAGTGGCAGTAATGGGTATCATATACACATAATTTCATGGAATCCCTACAGTGTGGAAGCAGGCCATTCAGCCCTCACGTCCAAACTGACCCTCTGAACAGCATCCAGCCCAAACCCACCTAATCCCCGTAACTCTGCATTTCCCATGGGTAATCCACCCACCCTGGACAACTCTGGACACTACAGGACAGTTTAGCATGGCCAAGCCACCTAACCTGTACATCTTTGGACTGTGGAAGGAAACCGGAGCACCCGGAGGAAATCCACACAGACACAGAGAGAACATGCAAACTCCACACAGACAGTCGCCTGAGGCTAGAATCAAACCCAGGTCCCTGGAGCTGCGAGGCAACGGTGCTAACCACCCTACTTGCCAAGTCTCTTTCAACAGGACCTTCCAGTCTCCTGTCTTATCCCACCTAGAAGGATAAGGCAGCAAATGCATTGCACATCAGAGCCTGCAAGATAACATCCAAGCCATCCAACCTAGTGTTTGGAATTGTATTATCTAGAATACCCTGCTGAAGAACGATGCCATGTACAAATCAATTTAAAGGGAAGTATTAATGTTGATATGTGCAAGCATATCAAGGTATCATGATAGGCAGTATCTGCAGAGAGAGAAGCAGACTTATTGAACAGATTGCTTCAGATTTCCAGCATCCACATTATTTTTCTTTTTATTTGTTCTTTTAGTTCTGTGGGGATTTTCTATCCTTGTTTACAGGCCAGGACTGGGAAATGTAATACTGAAAAGTGAGTTTGTTTTAAAAAAATGACAATGTGAACTCTAAGCGCTGAAGTAAATACAAAATGAGGATGCATTCCAAGAAATAAACAAGGACTATTACATGAAGTACAAACTGCTTGCTGGAGTTTCACTTCATAGAATCCCCACAATGTGGAAACAGACCATTTGGCCCAACAAATCCACACAGACCTTCTGAAGAGCATTGCACCTAGACCCCATCCATGCTAACCTCGGTGCATTACACTATAGACAATTTAGAGTGGCAAATCCACCTAACTTGGAGATAGTGGGAGATAATTTCTGAAGAAGGGTCTAGACCCGAAACGTCAGCTTTCCTGCTCCTATGATGCTGCTTGGCCTGCTGTGTTCATCCAGCTCTACACCTTGTTACCACCTAACTTGCACATCTTTGGACTGTGGGAGGAAACTGGAGCACCTGAAGGAAACCCACGCTGACAGTCACCCAAGTCTGTAATTGAATCCAGGTCCCTGGCACTGTGGAGTAGCAGTGCCAATCACTGATCCACCATGCCACCCCACTACTGATCTGTTCTAATTTTAAGAAGCAAAAAGTAATTTGATGTAGCCTTACATGTGAATGATTTTTCCAACCTGATACAGTTTCTTTGTAAATAGTACTAATGTATTGTTTTCTAAGTTCAGGTGGTTAAGTTTTTGCCATAGTCAGTAAATCTGGTGATGTTTGTGATTTTGGACTGGAATCCACTATTCATTATATTACTTTACTTTATTATAATGTTGTTGCCAATATAATAGCAAGGACCGAGTGCTGGCTAACATGTAGATTACAGAGAGTTGGGATAAGGTGTATGTTTTCAGGCTGGCAACCTGTAACTAGTGGTCTGCAACAGGGATCAGTGTTATGGCCACAAACATTTCCAATTTATATTCATGACTTAAGAGAGGAAAGCAAATATATTGTAGCCAAATTTTCAGATGACACAGAAATAGGTGGGAAAGCAGGTAGTGAAGATGACAAAAAATGAAAGTATGAACAGGTAAGGCGTGTGGGCAAAAACTTGGAAGATGGAATATAATGTAGCGATATGTGAGGTTATGCACTTTGCAGGAAGAATAGAGGAGGTGATTAGTATTTAAATGGAGAAACGCAGCAGAGATCTGTGGGGCAGAGGGATTCAGGAGTCTTCATTCATGAATCATCTAAGTTCAGTGGGTAATAAAGAAGACACATGGAATGTTGGCATTTTGTGATTCGTTCGCTTGCTGAGCTGGTTCATTAGTTTGCAGGCGTTTCATTACCCTTCTGGGTAACACCATCAGTGCAGCCCCCAACAAAGCGTTGTTGTATTTTCATAGAACATAGAACATAGAACATGGAACATTACAGCGCAGTACAGGCCCTTCGGCCCTCGATGTTGCGCCGACCTGTGAAACCAATCTGAAGCCCATCTAACCTAAACTATTCCATTATCATCCATATGTTTATCCAATGACCATTTAAATGCCCTTAAAGTGGGCGAGTCTACTATTTTTGCAGGCAGGGCATTCCACGCCCTTACTACTCTCTGAGTAAAGAACCCACCTCTGACATCTGTCCTATATCTATCACCCCTCAATTTAAAGCTATGTCCCCTCGTGCTAGCCATCACCATCCGAGGAAAAAGGCTCCCACTGTCCACCCTATCTAATCCTCTGATCATCTTGTATGTCTCTATCAAGTCACCTCTTAACCTTCTTCTCTCTAACGAAAACAGCCTCAAAACCCTCAGCCTTTCCTCATAAGACCTTCCCTCCATACCAGGCAACATCCTGGTAAATCTCCTCTGCACCCTTTCCAATGCTTCCACATCCTTCCTATAATGCGGTGACCAGAACTGTACGCAATACTCCAAGTGCGGCCGCACCAGAGTTTTGTACAGCTGCAACATGACCTCATGGCTCCGAAACTCAATCCCTCTACCAATAAAACCTAACATACTGTACGCCTTCTTAACAACGCTATCAACCTGGGTGGCAACTTTCAGTGATCTATGCACATGGACACCGAGATCTTTCTGCTCATCCACACTACCAAGAATCTTACCATTAGCCCAGTACTCTGTATTCCTGTTACTCCTTCCAAAGTGAATCACCTCACACTTTTCCGCATTAAACTCCATTTGCCACCTCTCAGCCCAGCTCTGCAGCTTATCTATGTCCCTCTGTAACCTGCAACATCCTTCCGCACTATCCACAACTCCACCAACTTTGGTGTCATCCGCAAATTTACTAACCCATCCTTCTACGCCCTCATCCAGGTCATTTATAAAAATGACAAAGAGCAGTGGCCCCAAAACAGATCCTTGAGGTACACCACTAGTAACTGAACTCCAGGATGAACATTTCCCATCAACCACCACCCTCTGTCTTCTTACAGCTAGCCAATTTCTGATCCAAACCGCTAAATCACCCTCAATCCCATGCCTCCGTATTTTCTGCAATAGCCTACCATGGGGAACCTTATCAAATGCTTTACTGAAATCCAAATACACCACATCAACCGCTTTACCCTCATCCACCTGTTTGGTCACCTTCTCGAAGAACTCAATAAGGTTTGTGAGGCACGACCTACCCTTCACAAAACCGTGTTGACTATCCCTAATCAAATTATTCCTTTCTAGATGATTATAAATCCTATCTCTTATAATCCTTTCCAACACTTTACCCACAACCGAAGTAAGGCTCACTGGTCTATAATTACCAGGGTTGTCTCTACTCCCCTCCTTGAACACGGGGACAACATTTGCTAGTCTCCAGTCTTCTGGCACTATTCCTGAAGACAATGACGACATCAAGATCAAAGCCAAAGGCTCTGCAATCTCCTCTCTAGTTTCCCAGAGATTCCTAGGATAAATCCCTTCTGGCCCAGGGGACTTATCTATTTTCACACCTTCCAGAATTGCTAACACCTCCTCCTTATGAACCTCAATCCCGTCTGGTCTAATAGACTGTATCTCAGTATTCTCCTCGACTACATTGTCTTTTTCCTGTGGAATACTGACAAAAAATATTCATTTAGCACCTCTCCTATCTCTTCGGACTCCACACACAACTTCCCACTACTGTCCTTGACCGGCCCCAATCTTACTCTAGTCATTCTTTTATTCCTGACATACCTCTAGAAAGCTTTAGGGTTTTCCTTGATCCTACCTGCTAAAGACTTCTCATGTCCCCTCCTGGCTCTTCTTAACTCTCTCTTTAGGTCCTTCCTGGCTAACTTGTAACTCTCAAGCGCCCTCATTGAGCCTTCACGCCTCATCTCTACATAAGCCTCCTTCTTCCTCTTGACAAGAGATTCAACTTCTTTAGTAAACCACGGTTCCCTCGCTCGACCACTTCCTCCCTGCCTGACAGGTACACACTTCTCAAGGACACGCAGTAGCTGTTCCTTGAACAAGCTCCACATTTCAATTGTGCCCAGCCCCTGCAGTTTCCTTCTCCATCCTATGCATCCTAAATCTTGCCTCATCGCCTCATAATTGCCTTTCCCCCAGCTATAACTCTTGCCCTGCGTTATATACCTATCCCTTTCCATCTCTAAAGTAAACGTAACCAAATTGTGGTCACTATCACCAAAGTGCTCACCTACCTCCAAATCTAACACCTGGCCTGGTTCATTACCCAGTACCAAATCCAATGTGGCCTCGCCTCTTGTTGGCCTATCTACATACTGTGTCAGGAAACCCTCCTGCACACATTGGACAAAAACTGACCCATCTGAAGTACTCGAACTATAGCGTTTCCAGTCAATATTTGGAAAGTTAAAGTCCCCCATAACAACTACCCTGTTACTTTCGCTCCTATCCAGAATCATCTTTGCAATCTTTTCCTCTGCATCTCTGGAACTTTTCGGAGGCCTATAGAAAGCTCCTGCTTGCTATTTAAACTCTGAGGTCCACTGGAATTGATTACCTCATTTCTGGATTTTCTTTGCAGTAGTGTATATATCGGGTCTAATTCTATATGTTTGTTGATGGCTTTCTTGGTGGAGAACCAGGCTTCTAGGAATTCCCATGCTTGTCTCCGTTTGGCCTGTACTAGGATCCTGATGTTGTCCCAATTGAATTGGTGGTCCTCCTTGTCTGTATGTATAGGCTGAATGGCCTACACTGTTCCTACATTTTATGGTCTTATTAATTCCCAATTTGATGACTAGATACAACAACCTAATTCTTGTTTATTGAAGCCAGCAAATTAACAGGTCAAGATATTCTGATTTAGCATTTATACTCAATAAGGAAAAGGCACAAGGAAAGTTATTTCCAAACCTGCTAAATTCAAACTGAACAAACCACTCAGCAAGAATCATAGAGACAGGAATCGGCTATTTGGCTCCTGGAGTCTGTTGAGCCATTCACTTAGGTCATGGATGATCTGAACCTTAACTCCATCTTATCTACCTTAGTTTCAGAGCGTTGAATGTCCTTAATTGACCTAGCTTCAACAACTTTTGGAGGATGCAGTTTTAAACTTCTGCTATTCATTGTGAGAAGCTGTGTTTCCTGATTGTGCTCCACTTAAACATTTTTAGAATTGAGCTGCATGGTTTCTTGAATTCATTTATTTTGAACAGCTCAACTTAAAGCAAAAAATAAGCATCGACACAGGAAATCTAAAAGGCGTGGACACTCCAACTGCATTCTTACAAATATATTACCACACACCATTATAGTTTACAATGCTGTCAGGATGTTTCTCCTGAAAGAATATATTATATAAAAATAATTCAAGGCATTATATAATAGCGGTTACCACAGACTGAATGCATAGCAGTAGTCCCGACAAGATTTTGCTTCTGGTCACAAACATTTTTGGGGTATATTTTTTCAACAGTTTCTTATCACTCTCATTTCTCATCATAGGGTGACAGGAGAAAGAAGGGACAGCATACTAAGTTGGATAATCACATAGGTAGACAGGGTAGTGAAGAAGGCGTTTGGTATGCTTGCCTTTATTGGTCAGTGTATTGAGTGTATGAGTTGGGAGGTCATGTTGAAGCTGTACAGGACATTGGTTAGGCCACATTTGGAATACTACATTCAATTCTGGTCTCCCTTCTATAGGAAAGACGTTGTGAAATTTGAAAGTGTTCAGAAAGGGTTTACAAGGATGTTGGAGGGTTTGAGCTATAAGGAGAGGCTGAATAGGCTGGGGTTATTTTCCCTGGAACATCAGAAGCTGAGGGGTGATGTTATAAAATTTTATAAAATCACGAGGGGCGTGGATAGGGTGAAGAGTCAAGGTCTTTTCTCCAGGGTAGGGAAGTCCAAAACTAGATGGCATAGGTTTAAGGTGAGAGGGAAAAGATTTAAAAGGGTCCGAAGGGGCACCTTTTTCAAGCAGAGGGTGGTGCATTTATGGAATGAGCTGCCAGAGGGAGTGGTGGAGGCTGGTACAATTCTAACATTTAAAAGCAATCTGGATGGGTCCATGAATAGGAAGGGATTAGTGGGATATGGGCCAAATGGGACTAGATTTATTTAGGATATCTGGTTGGCATGGACGAGTTGAACCGAAGGGTTTGTTTCCATGCTGTACATTTCTGTGACTCTATGAATGGCAATGCCAGCATGAAGGTCTACTCCTGTTGCTATTTTCTGTTTTTATTATTGGCAAAAGAAAGATAAGTCATGTAGTCAGTTTATATTCTAAATAACACAGCCAACATTGGAACCTTCAAAGGTTTTTAATCAGCCACTATGAACCATGAAATATCAGAGGCACATATGTGCCTTCTCAGTACTATTCATACTCTTTAATTTACTTTGTACTTGAAATAGCCATTAAGATAATTCATTTCATTTTAGGCTTGCTAAGACTAGAAACAGAATGTAGTCTGATTCCAAAATGAAGTTGTCACTCTGATTTAAGTAAATACTGACAGCCAAAATCTTTCTCCAGAATATTTCTTTTCATTGTTACAGTTCATGCTGGAATTCTGAACCATTGGATTTCCAACTTGCCTGTTTACAGAAACTTCATTTTATTTTGTTATTGGTGGCTAGCAACTGTGGATTGTGTGCTCTGTAACATGTGGGCCAAGTTATCTTATCAATGCTGTGAAATTTTGAACACTGAATGACAAAGTTATCCACATAAACACATGGTTAGTCAATTTGACAATCAACATCAGTCATTGCAATTTAAGAATAATAATTAAAACGATTGAGTAGGGAGATACAGAGAAGGAGAAATCGAGATAATTATCAGATGTAGAGATAGATAGATAGATAGATAGATAGTTAGGGACAGGAGTGGGTCATTCAGCCCTTCAACCCTGTTCGACCATTCAATAATGTGGAGGTACCGGTGTTGTGCTGGAGTGAACAAGATCAGAAGTCCCACAACACTAGGTTATAGTCCAACAGGTTTATTTCAAATCACAAGCTTTTGGAGCATTGCCCCTTTGTCAGGTGAAGTCCCTTCATCAGGTGGAGTGACAGTTCACCTGATGAAGGAGCAGTGCTCTGAAAGCTTGTGATTTCAAATAAACCTGTTGGACTATAACCTAGTGTTGTGGGATTTCTGACCTCGAACGTTCAATGAGATCATAGCTGATCTGATTTGCCCTTTGGCCCAAATCTATTAATAACTTTGCTTTACAAAAAATTATCAATCTCAGATTTAAAATTAAGAAATGATACAGCATCCATTGTTGCTTGTGGAAGAGAGTTCCAAACCTCTACCACTTTTTCCGTGTAGAAATGCTTTCTAAAAGGTTTCCTGAATTGTCTGGCCCTAATTCACAGACTATGCCCCCAGTTCTAGAATCCCCAACCAGTGGAAATAGTTTATCTTTATCTTGTCTTTTCCTGTTGGTATCTTGAAGACATAGATAGATAGATAGATAGAAAGATGGATAAATAGATAGATAGATGGATAGATAGATAGATAGATAGAGAGAGAGAAAGAGAGAGATAAAATGGCTTTTTATAAATTCAGTGTATATTTGTTACATTTTGTAAATTGTAGCACTGAGATAGTGTAATTTGTACTGAAATATCGACATTAGGCACTGCAGATTTTTTTTATTCACTACACATCATAAACTAAGCATAAATAAATACGATATAAGAAACAAGGTATCTGAACATATTCATTTAAAATATTAAAAGATTGCTCTGCATTTGCAACGTTTGGAACAAATTACACCTGGCTTATGAAAGGAAAGCCATTTAATGCCGCACAGCCAGGCACTTCATATTTGTCAAAGTCCATATTTTTGATTCATCATATGAAGAAGCAATATATCACATGTAATTATCAGAGAACACAATACAGTGTGTTTTTCTTTAGGATGCTTGTTACACTTATGTGAAGGGAAATACAACCGGGGAAATCGAAAAGATGCATCACACAACAAAATTAATTCTTATATAAAGCGTACTTAGTAACCTTGAAAGAGCTGGAGGTGGCTGATTAACAGCAACAATGTGGAAATTATTTTCAAGCCTCCTTTGTCACAGCTTTGATATCAACTCTACTGATGAAAAAAAATCTTCTACTTTTTACCCATTAATCTCTGCTGTCAAGCTTAAAGGAATTGAGTTTTATGTGCATGTGTTTGCAGTATCTGTATGAACTCACCTTAAAACAAAACTGAGCTTGAAATCCAGTGAAATGGAATTGTACAAAGTAAGGATTCATCATAGAACTTTTTTAACAGTATGTCTGAACTGTTCAAAGACATAGCAGTATATTATCTTCTATATAACCTAAGAATTTAACGACTTGAATCTCAGTGTTTTTTGTGTTCTCAAAGTTAAGATTGCTTTTCACGTTTCATAATTTAAAAAGTACATCTGCGTTTTGATATTCTATTACTCCATTGACCGAATAAGAATTTGAAACATATTGCATATACCTGCATAAAGATTAACTTTTTAGCGCTAAGCTTTTAGTCAAAAGTAGGAGGTTGTGAGGTGGCAGAGGGTTGGCAGGGATAAGGCTTGAGGAGTGTGAGTAGAGTGAGGGGGTGTGAGGGGCAAGGGCTGGAGGGATGTTTTTGCTTTAAGTCTGTTTTATTAAACCATAGTAAGAGCATCGATGAAGGGAGATAGGCCTCATACGCAGCCTGCATCAACAGCCAGCAACCTCTGCTCTCATTTTGGTGTTTCCTAGCCTGCTTTGCTAAGGAACCTCACCACTCTGCGGTGAAAATCCAACTTTCTGGGGTAGCTTTTACTGGTTGAATTCTGAGGAAGGGTCACTCCACCCAAAACGTTAACCCTGATTTCTCTTCAGAGATGCTGCCAAACCTGCTGAGCTTTTCCAGCAAATTCTGTTTTTATCTGTGAGTTACGACATCCACATTTCTTTCGATCTTTACCTTTTCCTGGGCCCTGTTTGCTCCTATCTCCATAGGAGCGAAAATCTAAGCCTTAAATTTTACCAAGTTATTTCTCTTCATAAAACTAGCACAGCACCCAGCGCTGGATTTAAAATCTATGAAGTTTAACTTTCTTACTTATTTCCAGATAAACATTCAGGTAGATCCTTTTGAAACCAATGCTGCATTCTGATAATTTACGCTGAACGTAAGATCATAAGCAATGAATTGCATACTGCAGTAGAGAATTAATTCTTCTTCTCAACAAAGTACAGTTCATGACCAAACTATAAAAGAATCTGACATGACAGTCCTAATCAATGCCATCAGGCAGTGAGTGGACTTGTACCACTTTTCAAACATGAATGGAGAACACCTACAAGATTGAATGCACTCTAATAACAACTGAAAGAACTGCAGATGCTGTAAATCAGAAACAAAAATAGAAATTGCTGGACGCTCTCAGCAGGTCTGGCAGCATCCGTGGAGAGGACTCAGTTCTGAGGAAGGGTCACTCGACCTGAAACATTAACTCTGATTTCTCTCCACAGATGCTTCCAGACCTGCTGAGCTTATCCATTGAATACGTTCTCTCCATTTGATGTAATTAATTCGATTTTGATTTGATTTGCAAACCACAGACATGAGCTCACTAAATTCTCCTCAAAATGGAGACTAACTGGCCTTTGTTCCCATTTTCAGGTGTTCTTAACTTGAAAAGTTCATTCTTTTGTGCACTGCAAAAGTGTGTCTTACCAAAATCAATGATATATTTTCACACTATTTCCAAATTTAATTAGATACATTTTCTGATCAACTTGTTCAGATGGGATTTAAATCCAAGGCTCAATACAATACAATATTCCATACAATCATGGCTGATTCTTTGCTTTAACTCCATTTGACTTCCCAAACCACACCCCTATTGATACCCTGAGAGTCGTACAGTTATAGAGTCCTACAGCACAGAGACAGGCCCTTCAGCCCAAACTGGTCCATGCCGACCAAAATGTCCATCCACCCTAACCCCATTTCCCTGCACTTGCCCCATATCCTCTTGAACCTTTCCTATCCATGTATTCATCCAAATGCCTTTTAAATGTTGCTAATGTACCTGCCTCAACTACTTCTGCTGGCAGCTCTTTCCATATGTGTATCACCCTCTGTGTAAAAAAGTTGCCCCTCAGGTCCCCATGTATTCTTTCCCCTCTTAGCTTCAACTGATGCCCTCCAGTCCTCGATTCCCCAACCCTGGGAAAAAGACCGAGTGCATTCACCCTATCCAAGCCTCTCATGATCTTATACACTTCTATAAGATTCCCCCTCAGTCTCATATGCTCTAAAGAAAGAAGGCCTAGCTTGTCTAGCCTGTCCATATAACTCAGTCCCTTGAGTCCTGGCAACATCCTTGTAAATTTCTTCTGCACTCTTTCCAGGTTGATAACATCCTTTCTACAGCAAGATGACCAAAACTAACCACAATACTCCAAGTGCGGCCTCACCAACATCCTGTACAACTGCAATATAACTTCCTGACTTCTGTACTCAATACCCTGACTGATGAAGGCCAGTGAGCCAAACGCCTTCATCACTGCCCTGTCTACCTGTGACTCCACTTTCAGAGAACCGTGCACGTAAACTCCAAGGTCTCTCGGTTCCACTACACCCCTTAAGGCCCTACCATTCACCATGAAACTCCTACCTTGATCTGACTTTCCAAAATGCAATACCACACACTTATCTACATTAAAATCTATTTGCCATTCCTTGGCCCACTTCCCCAGCTGATCAAGATTCTGCTGCAATTTCTGATAACCTTCCTCCCTGTCCACAATACTGCCTATTTTAGTGACATCCGCAAACTTACCAATCATGCCTTATATGTTCTTATTCAAGTCATTGAAATAAATAACATACAGCAATGGGCCCAGCACTGACCCCTGAGGCACACCACTAGTCACAGGCCTCCATTTTGACAAGCATCCTTCTACTATTACTGTCTGCTTCCTATCATCAAGCCAATTGTGTATCCAATCTGCCAATTCTCCCTGGATTCCATGCGATCTAAACCTTCCAGAACAGCCTACCATGTGGAACCTTATCAAAGGCCTTACTGAAATCCATATAGACTACGTCTACTGACCCATTCTCATCAAACTTCCTGATCACTTCATCAAAGAACTCTAACAAATTTGTGAGGCATGATCTCTCACCCACAAAGCCATGCTGACTACTCCTAATCAAACCCTGTCTTTCCAAATGCATGTATATCTTATCACTCAAAATCTTCTCAAGTAACTTACTACTACAGATGTTAAGCTTACTGACCTGTAATTCCTAGACTTGCTTTGCAGCCCTACTTGAATAAGGGCACAACATTCACTACCCTCCAGTCTTCTGGGACCTTACTCATGGCTAAAGATGATGCAAATATATCAGCCAGGGCCCCCTCAATTTCTTCTCTAGCCTCTCGCAGGGTTCTTGGATTTATCTGGTCAGGACCAGGAGATTTATACAACTTCATACATTCTAATACTTCCAATAACTCCTCTACTGTGATATGGACTGTCCTCAAGATATCACCACTAACTTCCCCAAGTTCCCAAGTCTTCATGTCTTTCTCCACAGTAAACACAGAGGAGAAATATTCATTGAGGACTTCACCCATCTCCTGCAGTTCCACACATACTTGTCCACTTTAGTCCTTGAGGGGTCCTATTCTCTCTCTAGTTATTCTTTTTCCTTTAATATACTTAAAGAGTCTCTTTGGATTCACCCTAATATTCTCAGCCAAAGCAGTTTTGTGCCCCCTTTTTGCCCTCCTGATTTCCTTCTTCAGTAAACTCTTGTATTCCCTGCATACCTCCAGGGATTCCCTTGATACCAGCTGCCTGTACCTGAGCCATGCCTCCTTCTTTTTTCTGGTCAAAACCTCAATATCTCTTGATCAGATAATCCTCAAATCCACACTCCTGTCTTTTCCTTATGAGAGATTGAAAATCTTTAGTAATTACACTTTATCTTGAGATTGTGTTTCCACGTTATAGATTCCCCGGCCAGAGGAAAGAGTTTCGCAGTGTCTGCCTTGTCAAACCCCTTCAGAATATTTTATTTCGATTGCTTTGATTTGATTTATTATTCTCACATGCACTGAGATACAGTGAAAAGTATTGTTTCATGTGCTAACCAGACAAATTATACCATACATAAGTGCATCAGGGTAATAGAACAGAATGCAGAATATAGTGTTACAGATATAGAGAAGGCGCAGAGAAAGATCAACTTTAATATTTGAGAGTTCCGTTCAAAAGTCTGATAACAGCAGGGAAGAAGCTGTTCTTAAATCTGTTGGTATATGTTTTCATACTTTTGTATCTTCCGCCTGATGGTCGAGGGTGTAATAGAGTATAACTGGGGTGATCTTTGACTATGTTGGCTGTTTTTCTGATGCAGTGGGAAGTGTAGATGGCATCAATGGATGGAAGGCTGGTTTTTGTGATGGACTGGGCTGTGTTCGCAACTTTCTGTAATTTCCTGAGGTGTTGGGCAGAGCAGTTGCCATTTCAAGCTGTGATGCATGTGAATAGGACACTTTCTATGGTACAGCTACAAAAATTGGTAAGAATCATTGCTAACTTACCAAATTTCCTTAGCTTTATGATGAAGTAGAGGCTTTGGTGTGCTTTCTTGAATGTAGCTTCATTGTGGATGGACCAGGACAGATCATTGGTGATATTTACTCCTAAGAACTTGATGCTCTCAACCATCTTTCATTAAGACTTCTTTAAAAGAAAATTCAATGAGATCATCTCTCATTCTTCTGAACTGCAAAGAATGTACTCAACTTCTCATCTTGAAGAAACTTTTTTTTTCCTAGGAGCCAAGTGAGTAGGACTGTCCTGTACAGTGTCCAATGCTTTCTAAAATAAGGAGGCTAAGGCTGGAATCTTCCTTTCCCAGAAAGTTGCTGGATAGGCTGTGGGAAGGGAGGAAAATCAGAAGGATTGGCACAGGAGAGATTCCAGCCACCACAGGAATTAAACTCTGAGCTGGGAGGCCTTTACCAGTTGAGGTCTCTTAATGAAGGGAAGACCATAAGACATGGAATTAGGCCATTTAGCCCATCCAGTCTGTTGTGCCATTCAATGAGATTATAGCTCATTAGGGAGACAATGGCCTAATGGAATTATCACTGGACTGTTAATCCAGAGACCCTGATAACATTCTGGGGACCGGGGTTTGAATCCTGCCATAGCAGATGGTAGAATTTGAATCAAATAAAATATCTGGAATTAACAATCTAATGATGAACATGAATCCATTTTTGATTGTCAGAAAAACCCATCTGGTCCACTAATGTCCTTTAAGGAAGGAAACTGCTATCCTTACCTGGTCTGGCCTTCATGTGACTCCAGAGCCACAGCAATGTGGTTGACTCTGAACTGCCCTCTGGGCACTTAGGGATGGGCAATAAATGCTGCCTAGCCAGCGATGCCCTCGTCCCATTAATGAATGAAAAAGGAGATGCAATCTAAAAATCAGAGGTTTCCCATTTAAGACTGAGGTGAGGACAATTTGTTATCTCTTAGAGGGTTATTTGTCTATCAGATTGTCTTTATCAGAAGCCAGTGGAAGCTTGGTTACTGAATTTGTTCAAGGTTACGTTAGATTTCTATCAGCAATGGAGTCAAGGGCAATGTGTGGGGGTAAGGTAGGGGAGATAATGGCCCGGTGATATTATTAATGTTCATCCATAGACCCAGATAATGTTCTAGGGTCCCCAGTCTGAATCCCACCATGGCAGATGTCGGAATTTGGATTCAATAAAAAATCTGAAATTACGAGTCTCACTGTGACCATGAATCCATTGTCAATTGTCAGGAAAAACCCATCTGGTTCATTCATGTCATTTAGGGAAGGAAACTGATGTCCTTATCTCGTCTGGCCTGCATGCGACCCAAAGCAATGTGATTAACTCTTAACCACCCTCTGGGCAATTTGGAATGGACAATAAATGCTGACCCAGCCAGCGATGCCCTCATCCTTTGACTGAACGAGAAAAAGACAGGGATGTGGAGTTCACACCATACTGAGATCAAACATGATCATACAGCAGAGCAGACTGAAGGAAGCAAATCTCCTGTTTCTTGTGTTGCCATGCTCCATTTCAAACCAACCCCAATATTCTTTCCTTGACTGATCGAAAACACACCTCCAGTTAATACTCCTGTAAGTAGGTCACTGAGCTGTTAAATTATTCCTTATTTGGAGATATTCCGTTATTAGGGAATTGGTGGAAGATCTGAAGAAAAATAAATTGATACCTCACAGGTGTAAGGACAAGAATGGGATTAACTGAGTCATTTTTTAAAAATGACAATACAGGGTCGATAGGCGAAATAATCTTCTTTGGTGATATATCATTCTATGATTATTTTTTTCAGGTAAAGGAAGACAAGAAATGCAGCTTTATCCAGATTTCAAGCACAAAACAGAAGTAACTTACATTTATATTTTACCCTCAATAAAGAAAAAATGAAGGGTATTGTTGGCCTTCAACTTGGAGAGCCAAAATGCCTAAAATTATTTGGGATGACTTTGCTAAAGGAATAATGAAGAGTTACTTTCCAATCAGTGATAATTTGGGTAACGTGATTAAATCCAGCCACACTGACTCCTTTTTTTCTCATTCAGTCACAGGATGTAGGTGTCAGTGGTCAGGCCAGCATTTATTGCCCATCCCTAATTGCCCAGAGGGCAGTTATGAGTCAACCACGTTGCTGTGGGTTTGGAGTCACATGTATATCAGACCAGGTAAGTCTGGCAGTTTCCTTCCCTGAAGAACTTTAGTGAACCAGATAGGTCTTTCAAACAATCAATCGTCATCATTAGACTTCTAATTCCAGACTTTTATTGAATTAAAATTCTACCGTCACAGCAAGATCCAAACCTGGGTTTGTGGATTAACAGTCTAGCAATAATAACCACTAAGTGGTCGCTTCCCAATAGCATTAGTTTAAAACAATATTTTATTTCAAGAGTTGCTATTCAAGAATGGCTATGTCAATTGGAGAATTGTCACAATAAATGGATGAAACCTTTGTTAAAATGGGGACAAAGTAATGACATATGAAAACACTAAGTGCTCAAAACCAAAGTTGTGCTCAGTAATTTAACTGAAGTACTCATGCGCTATTGGTCAGGGAAATACAGTGTGAGATAGTACATTAGCTTAGCAGCCAATGAGGCAAATTAGACAGGAGAACTTTGTTCTGTGTGCTCCAACTTAGACCAATACTTCTGTTCAGGTTGGAAAAATGAGTTACGTACCTGTAACTCAACAATCTTAATGATGCTGGTACATGGGAAGTGCTGTCTGTTTTCTTTATTTTTGAATAAATAAATGAATAAAGCATGGATTGTACACTTAGCTGGATGGATCTACTATTGGCATATAATAAATCCAGTCCCAGGAACGCAATGGGCCAGTTTTACACCACATTATTACTTAATGCATCCCTGCTGTTAGAGATTGATTAATGACTGCAGTTCTCAGGCACTTATAGGGTTATGTTACTGGCAATAGTGATCAGTGCATGTATTTTTAATGGTGTTTATTTAGAAGAAATTATTGTCCGTTTGCCACAGAATTGTTCCAATTCAGTCGCCTCTACGTTATTGAGAACTTGACATGAATAAAATAGTCAGTTTGTCCTTACTAAATAATTCATCATTTTTCTTTGGCTTTTCATTAATACAAATTAAAAGACATTAAAATGTCACAATAATTCACATTAACTATGAACTGTAGAGTCATAAAGCATGTCAGACATGAGGTGAGCCTTTTATCCCTTCTGTTTATTCTATAATAGTTCATTCCACCCACCCTACTCCTCCTCCAGTCTCTTAAAGGTGCCAATGTATTCTGACCTTTGGTTGTACAAGTGGCATTGTGAATGGTAACGCTTTTTTTAAAATGTGAGTTGTCATGCTTTATGCATAAGCCTAAACAGGGAGCATCTGCTGGATGTGAAAGTGTGAATGATGTTGAAGTAGCAGGGGAAAGAAGTTTAATGACGTTCCAGAGAGTAGACTCTAAAAGGCTGAAAGTCCCACTACTAAGTGAGAAATGTTCCAGGAGGGGGAGGGTTGCACACAGGAAGCAGGAGTTGGATCATTGAGTATCTATGTGTCAGAAAATCCCATGTGTCCAAAGAGACTGTCACTTAATAATAGGAATAATTAATATTCTAATGTAGTTTTGTGTGAGGAAACCTCCAGATGATTAAAGCAGTTTGTAGATTAATCATCTCTTAATATTCATAATTACCTCAGTGAGAGTTTGTTGACATTATGTCAGAATTTCCTTTTTTTTATTCATTCATGGATTGTGGACGCCATTGTCTGGACCAGCATTTATTGCCTGTCACTAAGTGCCCTGGAGAAGGTGGTCTGGAGCTGGCTGTTTGAACCGTGAATTCCTTGGGGTTTAAGGACACTCACAATGCTGTTCAGGAGGGAGTTCCAGACATTTTGACCTAGCAACACTGAAGAAACAGCGATATTATTCCAAGTCAGAATGATGCCTGGCTCAGAGAGGAATTTGCAAATATTGATGCTCCATGTAACTACTGCCTTTGTCCTTCTAGATGGTTGAAATTTCATCATGTGGTTTGATGTCACATGACAAGTTGGGTTCAAGGCAGTCTGATTGAGGAGAAGACAAGGTCAAGAACTTCCTCCGGGCTTCAACTTCAAAAGTAATATTATTTATCGTATGATTCATTATACATTGGTACAAAATACTGCTACACTTGGTGATAATAGATATACCACAATCTAACCTGTAGTTATATTATTTAAATTCTAATCTATCTTGATCCACGTCCATGTGCTCCTTAAGACACCAAAGAGTCTCACTCTGTAGCGTCTTCCAAAATGTTCCATCGAGTGCGTTCTAACTCTGCCCACACTGTACTATTTATGGTCTGTGATGTGTAGCTCTGTGGCATTATTATAAGTTTGCTCCAGGATCCTGAAGCCCTTACACAACAGTAATGTCACAGGTTTGGAAGGTACTGTTGAAGAAGGCTTGACGAGTTATTGCAGTGCATCTTGTGGACAGTACACAATAAATAAAACTAACATGGAACAGCAAATTTAAGATCAGTTTGCTTAATTACATAACTCTCTGGGAAATCTCTTAAGCCACCCATCATCCAGTAAAGTCCTGTATTGTATTTTCTCAGCACTGTGGCTTAGCCTTATTTCTCACTCATGCAATGCATCCCAGTTGTGATAACACCACTGCAATCAATATCGAACTGGGGTAACCTTTTTTTTTAAAATGCACACAGTATTTGTTTATAAGTAGAGAAATAAATATTTGATTTACAATGTACCTTCTACAGCACAGTGTGTTCCAAAGCATTGTATAGTCTGCTTTTTAATCACATCTTTGTGCAACATAGCTGTTACAGGTGAGGCCAGCTTTTGGATATTTTCCTAATTGACTAACTCATAAATGTTACTACACACTGCTGAAGCAAGTAGGACTTGAACCCAAGCCTTCTGGCTCAGAGGCAGGAACTTTACCACTGCACCACATGAGCCCTTCAATAGTTTCAAGCTTATTGTTATTGTGACTAGCTTTCAATTATCCATGTTATTGGAAAGTGGAGCTTGAGGACTTGTGCCATATTGTTAGCCTGAACCATTGCTTTACCAGTCGTGTGCTGCTATAGGTAGTTCTACACTAATGTGTGCCTCATTAACACAAATTGGTTGTAACACGATTGATGAGTAGTGGACACTGTTTGGATAACATGAACTTTCTGCTGTACAGGTATAACGATTTCCCTGTAACACGATTTTCTATGGCAATTTTCCATAGCGTAATTTTCTATAGCGCAAGGCCACGCAAGAATGCAACTATCGCATTATAGGAGAATTACCTGTACCACTTCACCAACAATATATTGGAGAAAAAAAGCAGCGGCAGTTTGCAAAGAACAAGCCCTGACCAAAAACAATGTGATGATGAAGAATCAGTCTGTAGTAATATTAATTGAGTTGTAAAGACAAGCTTGAACATCCAGAATAAATCAATTAGTTCTTCTTCAAATCACCCTATGGAATCATTTACATCAACCTTTATTTTTTAAAAGCCTGGTAGAACAGAAGATAGAAGCTGCTCATCAATTATTACAGTTTTCCTAGAAACTGCACAGATGATAGATCATAGATAAACTGCATGGAGGTCTCATCCTCGTGTGGAGGTTTTTTCCAATTAGATTAGATTCTCTACAGTGTGGAAAAAGGCCCTTCGGCCCAACAAGTCCACACCGACCCTCAGAGCATCCCACCCAGACCCATCCCCCTATAACCCACCTAATCTACACATCCCTAGACACTTTGGGTAATTTAGCATGGCCAATCCACCTAACCTGCACGTCTTTGGACTGTGGGAAGAAACCGGAGCACCCGGAGGAAACCCACGCAGACACGGGGAGAACGTGCGGGTTTCCTCCTCTTTGTCTTCGGCTCCAGGTATTCCAGTGGCCTGGTGGGTGGTCTCATACAGGAGTGGCGGTCTTGGCCCGGCATGGCGGTCTTCTTCAGCAAAGGTTTTTGGCCCAGTATTCCAGCAGCCTGGCATGGCAGTCTCATTCCAGCTGCCTCTTCAGGGTATTCCATCATTCCTTCATCAGCTTTTCCCGAGGCCAGCAGCTGTTAATTGAAATGTGATGAACTTTGTCTTAATTTTACTTTTTTTCAAAAGTTATCTTTGACTCCTATCATTAATATGGTGCCACGGTAGGACGATTTATAAAACTTTTCCCTGCATTTTTCATGTAAAAGTACATATGACGATAAATTTCCATTCTATTCTGAGGCTTGCCAAAATCTGGTTATTTTAGGCTGCAGTTTTATGGTTATTTTTGAACCAAAGTGAATTACTTTTGAATGTGTTATAACATGAAAGTAGAAGTAAGACTCAGGCTAGTGATTTCCTTCATAACTGCAATTGCCTGAGCCAAGAGACCCATTAGACTGCATGACACATATACCAGGTAGAGTATAACTCCAGTCAGGGCTAAACCTGTTTTCAGACGTACTTTGTTTTACTTTTAGTCCTTCTCATTTAAGGCTTTATGCATTCCAACCAGAGTTACATCAATGCTGAAATGTTTTATAAGAATGGAATAAATAACCTGAAAAATTTAAAAGTATATTCTGCAGTGTTAATTGAGAAATGAATACCCCTGACTTACTTCCCTCTCAACATTAAAAGCTAATATCTAATGAAACAAACACATACCTCAGTTGTTATTAGGGTCATTATAAGTTGCTGTTGCCACTATAAATGTGTCTACATCAGAATTTTCTAGACATGAGTTCGAGACCAGGTGTTGGACCATTTTTGTTTTCTTGATCCTTGATATTGTACTGTAATGCTAATGTTGCCTGGTAGTATTATTGCTCTATAATGAAAAACTAATAGATGGATTTAAAACTAACTTTGACAGGGACCCAGTGGCCTTGTGGTATTATTACTGGACTGTTAATCTAGAGACCTAGGTAATAGTCTGAGGACCTATGTTCAAATCCTGTCATGGCAGATAGTGGAGTTTGAATTCAATAAAAATCTGGAATTAAGCATCTAATGTAATGATGACAATGAATTCAATATTAATTGTCAGGTAAAACCCATCTGGTTCATTAATGTCCTTTAGGGAAGGAAACTGGCATCCTTACTCAATATAGCCTACATGTGACTCCAGATCATAGCAACATGGTTGACTTTTAACTACACTTTGGGGATGGGCAATAACTGCTGTCCTAGCCAGCAACGCCCTCATTGTGTGAATGAATTTTTTAAGAATGCCACATGTCATAGAATCATACAGCACAGATACAGGCCCTTCAGCCCTTTTTTTATTCGTTCACAGGATGAGGGTGTTGCTGGCTGGGCAGAATTTACTGCCAATCCTTAATTGCCCAGAGGGCTGTTGAGAGACAACCACATTGCTGTGGGTCTGACTAGGTAACGATGGCAGTATTCTTCCCTAAAGGGCATTAGTGAGCCTGATGGGTTTTTCCGACAATCAACAATGGATTCACCGTCATCATTAGACTCTTAATTCTAGATGTTAATGCTGATCAACAAATACCGAACTACACTGAACCATTTATTGCTATTGGTCATAGTCTACTCTACCCTAGCATTCTAAGTGCTCATCCAGATACTTCTTACATGTTATGAGAGTACTAGCCTCCACCAACCCCTGAGGCAGCACGTTGAATATTTCTACCACCCTCTGGGTGAATTCTTTTTCAGATCTACCCTGAAGCGTTTACTCCTCACCTGAATGAATGATTGAATGACTCATTGTCGCATATATCTAGGGAGATATGGTGAAAAGTGTTACGTTGTTACAATCCGACGCCATTTTGAGGTGCAAAAGAATAAAAAGAAAGTACTTAAATAAAATTCACCTTCATCGGCCAAGGTCCCAAACATGGTTCCAGGACTTATGTAAGGTCTCTGCAAGGTCCCCGCTCTGGGCCTAACATAGCCAAATGTCTCTGCTCTGCCAGCACTGCAGCCAACACCTTGTCGCTAACTTAATCCCAAAATGGAATGAAGGTCTCACACGTAAACATCTGGTTGTAGATTGCAAACTAACAACCAGCAGCATCGTTTAATGACTGTGAGTCAAGGGGACAGGTGAAAAAGTTTCAGGACTTCCAAAGCGAAATGGAATGGAGCACTGTAGCCGCACTGTAAACATGCAAAATAAAGGTTTGCATTAATTCAAAGCTCTTTTAAAGAAATACACCTTCACAAATAAAGACTCACAGGAGTGAGTGATCCCAGAGAGATTCCTGGCCAGCATTGTTGTATTCATCTACATGTGTGGAAGGAGTAAGATTTAATTCCTGACCATAAATAGTGATCCCTTTCCAATTTGTCATCATTTCTCTTTGTTTCCAAGTCTTCAGACTTGGTTAATGTACCCAAACCCATCAGAACATGCATTGGCCGAAGAGAGTTCAACAAAGTGGTAGCTAAGGCTATCTATCCTATGCCTACTATCAATTCGATTTTAGCTGAATTCTTGAAAAGCAGATTTTTTTTCAAACTCAGTACCAATAGTGGATAATATCAGGTGCCATTAATTGAGCATTTTCCAAGAAATCTATTTATTTCTTGGCCCATATTATTGACAAAAATAGGTAATACCTGACCTTTGCAAAAATATAGCCGGCTAAGGAGTTTCCTACTCTCAAATTAGTTCATTACCTGCAAAGATTTCCAGACATGGCAAATCAGTTGGCAACTTTTATGTCTTACTTGGCAAAGCCACTGAAACTTTGAGGGACTACCCAATAAGACACAAAGGTGTACCCTGGATTTACATCGAAAAGATGCTTTCAAAAAGCTCGCGGACATGTTGAGACCAAAAGATGTCCTGGTCCATTACAAACCATTCTTTCCAACAATTATGCTTGTTGCTTCATCTATGGCACATGATTAATCTGGTGGCTGAAAGAAAATAGTGTGTTATGTTTTCAGGGTGTTTTAAGACACTGAGACCAGCTACTCAGTGGACAGGAAAGGAGACTTTCTTACTTAGTTGAGCATGCATTAGGTTTGCAGATGACATCTGTGGCCTCAAGGTGTCACAGAAATAGAGCATAAATTGTTGGCCTTCTTAACAGACCAGAATGAGATGACAAGGACGATTTCATGTATACAGAAGTCCTCAACTTTACAAGGGTTGTCTACAGGGTTCAAATGTGTGGAGAGAAAGCTACAAACAATGGCCAATGCACTCTCCAGAGTGACTGGTCTGATGAGGAATTAATCAGTGAGACTGAATCACATACTCAGGCCGCCACAACCCAATAGCTAGTGACCAAAATAGGCTCCATCAATTCTGACAGTAACAAACGATTGAGAATGTGTTTCCATTTGTTGATAATGTATTGAAGGTTTGTCAAGCCAAAGACCAGTTTGGTTAGCTATGAAGACCTATTCTTGAGCATCAGTAGCTTCTCAAATTATATACGATTTGCTGTTGTTTGATAAAAGACTGATCGATCCAGCTTCATTGACAGCCTTGAAACGGCATACCGGGAACACTCGGGGATCAACAAACACAGAGCCGGAGTTCAGATTTCAATGTAGTGGCCAGGGATCTCAAAGGAGATTGAAGCCCTCGTAGCTGACTCTAAAACTTATACCAATCTCAGGTCTGAGCATAGATTCACTGATCCCCACTACTTTTTCTACCAGCAAGATCATGGCAACGAATGAGAACCAACCTATTTATGTTTGATAAATGTTCTTACCTTATTGCTTTTGAATATTTTTAAAAGGTGCATAGATGTAAAGAAAAAATTCTCCCTGCAAACACTGAAGAAGTTGAACTGGTCTTGGATGAAATGTTTGCCACACATGGCATACCATATGTGGCTGTGATAGAAAATGGACCACAGTTTGCTAATGAGTCCCTCAGCTAATTTGTATCCACTTCCAGATTTGAGCATGCAATCTCTTTGCCGAGATGTCCACGACCAAGTGGGAGAAGTTGAGCTTGGCACCCAGATGGTCAAAGTTAGTTCAAAGAAAAGCAATAACGGCCTTGTTAAATTACTGGTCCACTCTGCTCCCAAGTCTTCATCACCATGAGACTTGCTTATGAGGTGAAAACAGATGACTCCCTGTGCTACCAAAGAGTTTAACTCCATAACTGAGTCTATGGATTATAAGAATATTTGTGGAGAAGGATAGTCTTATCAGCAGGTGACCCACTGTAACAAATGTTAACATGCACAATGCCTGCCAAGCTTATACTCATTTTAGTGGCTAAGAGTAAGGGACATAGAGTCATAGTCATAGAGTCATACAGCATGGAAACAGACCCTTTGGTCCAACCAGACAATGCTGAACATAATCCCAAACTAAACTATGCTGACTTGCCTGCTCCTGACCCATTTCCCTCCAAACTTTTCCTTTTGATATATTCATCCAAATGTCTTTTAAACATTGTAAGTGTACTTGCATCCATCACTTCGTCAATAAGTTCATTCCACACAGGAACCACCATCTGTGTAAAAAAATTCTCCCTCATGTCATAAGAATGGTATGGTAATCCATGAGTTAGTGGACCAGCTGCAATCAGATATTGTCCATAGAGCTGAGGGAGTTGTCCAGAGGAATTCAGAAACTTTGTCTCATTGTGGAACAATTGTCCACTAATCCTTGATAGGGATGAAACTAATGAGGAATTTAATAACATTGATGGTTCATAGATTAATCACTGTCTAGAACATAATCAAGTCTATAAGGCTAATAATCTTCCAAGTTTAAAGAGAAACATATTTGGAAGGACAGTGAAACCTTCAGGCTTTCTGAACTTGTGAAGTAAGAGAATTGGGGGAGTGATAAGTTTAAACTTAATTATATATATTAACATTTAAATGGTAATCATGGGGAAGAATGCTTTGGGGAAGATGTTGCATGAGGCAGTGGTTCTGAAAGATTTTGTGTTAAAGTTGCATTAGCTTCACCAAATCTGAGGCATCATAATGTCCTGAGGTGCAGAATCAGGGAGTCCAACATGAGGTCTTGGTGGAGACCAATTGACCAACTTGAGTTGTTGAATCGCTCAGACCCTTCTTTCAGTTGTTGATGAGAGATGGTTAGGATCTTTGATGGTCTTCCCCAGGGCAGAAAGTGGCTGCCCTGGTGCAAGTCTCTCCTGGACTTCCTGCCCAACCCTTCATGCACAGTTAACCCAAAATAAAGTGCAGATCTGCACCCACCTTCTCCTCTCCAGAAAAAAGTGCAGTCTTTCAGTCGTTGCATGGACCTCTCTTTCCAACCTAGGATGTAATTACTCCTCTCCCACCTGAACCTAGAAGTTTTCATCGCACTCCCAGAATCCTTTATTCATTCACAGAATGAGGACATTACTGGCTAGGCAGCATTTATTGCCTATCCCTAATTGCCCAGAGGGCAGTTCAGAGCCAACCACATTGCTGTGGGTCTGGAGTCACATATAGGCCAGACCAGGTAAGGATGGCAGTTTCCTTCCCTAAAGGGCATTAGTGAACCAGATGGGTTTCTCCCGACAATTGACAATGGATTCATGGTCATGATCTTGTAACTCTCAGCAGTTGCTGATTCAGTCTGTCCAGGTTTAGGGTAATCAACTCTGAAAACTGAATAGTTCTTTGAGAGCTCCCACAAACTCAAGTCCTCTTTAGCTCTCAAGACCAAGCTATTAAGAGCTTCTGGCAGTGGAAATCCTTTCTCCACTTTTCCCACAGAACAAGCCCCTCTTCCTAGATATTTCTAATCAACCTGTTCACAGGTACTGGAACAGGTGGGATTTGAGCTCAGGACTTCTGGCCTAGAGGGTAGGAACACTACCACTCTGCGACAAGACCCTCTTAGAGTATTAAGGGCCTGTCTAATTATCAGTGATAGAGGATAAGCCACAAGTCAGTCTTATTAAAACGTTTTTTGTAATGAGGTTCAGTTTATTGCACGATAGCAATTGTTACAATTAACAGGCACGTAGTTGTGGCTCTGGAAGCTGCTCGCATCTGCAAACAGCCTGATACCCCTGAGCTTTTGAATGTTTTGGCTGAGAACCAAGGCAGTAATGTCCCAGTGACTGCATTACTGGGTGCTGGGGAATGCCCCATCGCTCCCGTCTGGCCTCATGCACTGGATTCCTCAGTCCTTCATGCAGTCCTGGTTCCCAAAACAATCAGCAACATGATACCCTGGGTGTAGCAAGATACCCTGCCGCACAGTGGCCCAGACCCCTTAAAGAAGCCCTCTGTTCGTGAGACTGCAGATAGAATTTGTGAGAAATTGAAGTCAGTTTGCGGCTCCAAACCTCGCTCTACATTTAATGTGGGGGAGGGTCGAATCTGGACCCATCAAGTCTGGACGCTTGGTTCCAAATTATTGCCCTTGTCATTTGCATCAAATCTCTGGTGATTCATGCCTGACACCATTGTGTGTTGAAGAGTAGTGCAGGCATTATGTGATGTGGGCAGATTCTGATGTTAGCTCACAGGTAAAACTGATTCTGCCCTGGGGAAGACCATCAAAGACTCTAATCATCTCTCATCAACAGCTGTAGGGATTTTCAAATTTGCTGCTCCGACTAACAGCATCCCTTAAACACACGATTGAACAGGAGATTCAGCTCTTAGACTTGGTTTGTCGCAGGTGGTGAAGGAAGACCAACAAGAGAGAAAAAATAGACTTGACTTCATCTTCATTAATTTGCTTGCCAGAGATGAATCCGTCCCTAGCAGTATTGGCAAGATTGACTATCACACAGTCCTTGTGGAGACAAAGTTCTGTCTTCATATTGAGGATAACCTCCACTTTGTTGTGTGGCACTATCAATGTGCTAAATGGATTCGACTTCAAACAGATCGAGCAACTCAAATGTAGACCAGCAGCAGAAATGTCCTCAAACACAATCTGCAATCTCATGGCCCAGTATATTCCCTACTCTACCATTACGCTCAAGCTGAGTGGCTGAATGAAGAGTGCAGAAGCAGCACCAGGACATCTAAAAATGGGGCGTCAGTTTGGTGAATTCTACAACATAGGACTGCTTTGTGCCAAACTACATAGACAGAGCTAAGCAATTCAACAACCAAAGGATCAAAGAATCTCTGCCATCCTGCCACATCCTGTGAATAATGGTGAACAATTAAACAACTTGCAGACGATAATTCAGTCATAGTCATGGAGACACACAGCACGTAAAGAGACTCTCCAGTCCAACTTGTCCGTGCCGACCAGATATCTTAAATAAATCTCGTCCCACTTGGCCAGCATTTGGCCCATATCCCTCTAAACCCTAGATAACAAGGTGTAGAGCTGGATGAACACAGCAGGCCAAGCAGCATCAAGGAGAAGGAAGGCTGACATTTCAGGCCTAGACCCTTCTTCAGAATATTTTCTGAAGGTAACCTTGTTATCTCAGATTCCCAGCATCTGCAGTTCCTACTATCTCCGTCTAAACCCTTCCTATTCATGTACCCATCCAGATGCATTTTAAATGTTGGAATTGTACCCACCTCCACCACTTCCTCTGGCAGCTCATTCCATACACACACCACCCTCTGTGTGAAAAAGTTGCCACTTTGGTCCCTTTTAAATCTTTCCCCCTCACCTTAAGCCTATGCCCTCTAGCTTTGGACACTCTAATCCAGGGAAAAGACCTTGTCTATTTACCCTATCCATGTCCCTCATGATTTTATAAACCTCTATAAGGTTACTCCTCAACCTCCAACACTCCAAGGGAAATAGACCCAATGTATTCAACCTCTCCCTATTATTCAAACACTCCAACTCTGGCAACATCCTTGCTCATGTATTTGCTGCCTTTATATTTCTAGATAGCAATGCTTGTAGCTTTGGGAGATGTTGTCCAAGGAGCTTTAGTGAATTTCTGCAGTGCATTTTGTGCTAATACTAAGCTTTGGTGGTGGAGGGTGTGAATGTTTGTGGATGCGGTGACAATTAAGCGGTTTGTTTATCCTGTACAATGTCAAGCTCCTTGAGTGTTGGACCTGCACTCACCCAAGCAGTTGGAGAGTATGTTAGCACAGTCCTGATTCGTGTTTTAGATGGTGAACACTCTTTGGGGAATCATGAGGTTAATTACTCACAGTTACTTCCCTTGTGGCCACTGTCTTATATAACTAGTCCAGTTTAGTTCCGGGTAACTCCCATGATGTAGATAATGAGGGATTCAGCAATGCTAATGACATTGAATGTCAAGGGTTTGTGATCATGTCCTTTCTTGCTGGAGATGGTGATTGCCTGGCATTTGTGTGGCATGAATGATATTTGCAACTTATCAGCCCAAGATTGCATGTTGTCCAGGTCTTGTTGCATTTGAACACTGACTCCTTCAGTATCAGAGAATTTGTGAATGGTGCTGAATATTGTGCAGTCATTGGCGCACATCTCTACCTCTGACTTTATAATCGATGAAGCAACTGAAGATGGTTAGGTGTAAAACATTACCCTGAGGAGTTGAGATGATTGACCTCCAAAAACTACAGCCATCTTCTTGTGAATTAGGTATGATTCCAAACAATGGAGAGTTTTCCCATTGATCCCCATTGACACAAGTTTTATCAGGGCTTCTTGCTGCCAAGGTTTTGATATCCCAGGAGAAGGGCATCACCCTCAGTTCTCCACTTGAGTTCAGTTCTTTTATCCACATTTATTCCAAGACTGTAATGACATAAGGAAGTGGGTGGTACTAGTAGAGCCTCAACCAAGTGTTAGTGAGGGATTTACAGTTGAATGAGTTCCATTTGTGAGCATTATCAATGATATCTTCCATCACCATGATGATAATCAAGAATAGAGGCCCTGGTAATTAACTGGGTTGGAGTTTTCCTGCTTTAGATGCATTGGACATATGTCAGCAAATTTCCATATTTATGAGTAAGTGCCAGTGTTGTGAATGTAGTAGAAGAGTTTGGCTAGGGGAATGGCTATTTCTCGACTATAAGTCTCAGTTTAATTGCCAGAATACAGTCAGAGTCTGTAGCCTTTGTAGTATTCTTAGGAATGAATTGAATTGGCTGAGCATTAACAGCTGCAATGCTGAGGATTTCAGGAGGAGGCCAAGATTGGTTATCTACCCAGTATTAGATATTTACCAATCAACCTGTTCAGAGATGTTGTTACATAGCTCTCGAGGAGGTGGGATTGAACCAAATCTCTTGGCTCAGAGGTAGGGATGCCACTGCCATATCCGATACTATTGTAGAAGCACCAATTTACAGCAGATATTAAATGGCTATGCAAATTTAAAGAAAACCAAGAACCATATACATTCAAAAACAGTAATATAAGGCAAGATTATTTTGGTAATATGAAACCAAATTCTATTGGATCTGTATTAATCTGTCCCTTGCAGATATTAAAGTAACTTCATTGGCCACCTCCAGTTTCTGTCTGGTTTAACATCCTCTAATTGCCAGTTAAGGCATTCCATTTGCCATTTCAAGCCAGGTAATTCCATTCCACTACATCATCATATCAACTCTTTACAGCTTATTTTGATACATTGGATTTTGGACGTGAAGATATCACCTTTCCAGAAGGGCTGGTGTATAAGTCATGTGCAGATGGTAAAATGCTGGAGCTCATCTTGCAAGCAAACTCTATCCAGTGATGTGCCATATGTTTTTGTTACTTATTTAATTAGAACAAGAAGAGCACAGCTGATCCTAGTGGAGCCAGACTGCACTGCATTCCTCCGTACCCCTACACCTAGGATTGGCATCTAAAATGTCATGGCTGGCTGATTTTTGCAAGAATTAATGTATCAGTCTGCATAAAGCTAACACTCAAATCAATGTTTTACTCATTAAATGCACCCTGAACCTAATATCTTTTGGGATATCTTCCTCACATTTATATTATCACTTCCATGCAAATGAACAGAGGAAATTCTCCCTCAACTTCTACATTTACAACATATACGCTTAGAGCATATAAGCTTACAACATATACATTTATACAGTAGGAGGAGTCATACTGGACATACCACATTGCTCATAGGGTTGAAATTCATTAGACAGAGGAATTTCTGGTTCTTTCATTGTTTTCACAAATTGATGGCTGTGTGTATCTATCTCCTGTTTATCTCATAGCTAAGATTTAACACAGCCCCCAAAATCACACCTCACTTTAACTTTTCTTCATATTATTTAATCCATTTTGGGACTCATTAGCTAATGTTAAGGGTAGGCATTGTTCTAGTGGTATTGCCACTAGATTGGTCATGCAGAGGTCCAGGTAATGTTCTGACACCACAGTCAATAGTGGAATTTGAATTAAAAACTGCATAAAATGTTGGTTAGGCCACAGCTAGAGTACTGTGTACAGTTCTGGAATCCACATTATAGGAGGGATGTGATAGCACTGGAGAGGGTGCAGAGGAGATTACCAGGATGTTGCCTCGGCTGGAGAGTTTCACTTATGAAAAGAGATTGAATGGACTGGGGTTGTTTTCCCTACAGCAGAGGAGATTGTGAGGGGACATGACTGAGATGTATAAAATTATGCGGCGCATAGTCAGGGTAGACAGGAAGAATCTTTTCTCCTTAATGTAAGGATCTATATCCAGGGTCATAAATTTAAGGTAAGATTCAGGAAGTTTAGAGAAATGTGAAGAAAAATGTTTTCATCCAGAGGATAGTGGGACCTGGAACTCACTACCTGTAAGGGTGTTAGAGGCAGAAACACTCACCACATTGAAGAAGTATTTAAATGTGCACTTGTGATGCCAAGGCATATAAGGCTATGAACTAGATGTTTCAGAATGGGATTAGAATGGTGAAGTGATTGTTTTTGACAGGTAGAGACTCAGTGGGGCAAAGGGCCTTTTCCTGTGCTGTAGACCTCCATGACTCAATAACTCTTATATATTTCTTATTTCAGTCATTTATTGCCTGTCCCTAGTCGCCCCTTGAGAAGGTGGCCATGGGCTGCCTTCTTGAACTGTTGCAGTCCATGTGCTGTAGATAGACCCACAATGCCCTTAGGGAGGGAAATCCAGAATTTTGACTCATCAACAGTGAAGGAACAGCAATATATCTCCAAGTCAGAGTGGTGAGTGGCATGGAGGGGAACCTACAGGTGCCAGTTTCTCCATGAATATCTTGCTTTGTCCTTCTAGATAGAAGTGGTGGTGAGTTTGGAAGGTGCTATCTCGGAATCTTTGGTTAATTTCTGCCTTCATAGTGAGGAAGGATCACCAGACCCAAAACGTTAACTCTGATTTTTCTTCACAGATGCTGCCAGACCTGCTGAGCTTTTCCAGCAGCTTCTGTTTTTGTTCATTATCTCTATGTGGTTGCTTGGCACCAATGCTTAAGGCACAGCACCACACACATGGAATGTGACATACTTGATAAAGGGCAGATCTTCGGTATTTCAGGAACAGTGATCATGAGGACACGTTCATTTTCCAGCGAGTGACTATAATGTTGATCAAGCAGAACCACACACGTCTTATCATCATCATCAGAGACATTTGTCTATCAAAGAATGTCTATGTACCTAGAGTTCACCTTGTCTGCTTGATTGTAAGAAATGACCCAATGATATATCCAAGACATAATATATACGATAGCCACATCCAAATGTAAGCTTTAAACATTTTGTGTTATTCAGTCCTTGGAAACAGTGAGCTTTTTGAGAAAAAGGGACAGATAATCTTCACTGGTCATATAATTTACATGCATCACAACCTTAGCTGGAATGTAATTATTTACATTGGATCAGCTTAATATTCAATAGCAAATCAACTGATTCAAAGCTACAAGTAAAAATCTAAATCAAAAACATTTATAAATGATCGTTTGTCCTTGTTTTCAATGTCCTACATCATCTCACCACTCCCTATTTCCATGAAATCCTCCAGCTCTACAACCTCTGTTCCCTAGCACATTCCTAATTTTGATTGCCAGCTGCACCTTCACCTCTGGCTTTTCCTGACTAATAGACCATAGTATCTGGGAACAGATTTAGGCCATTCAGCCCATTGAGGCTGCTCCACCATTTGATCAGGGCTGATAGCTTTCCCAACCCCATTCACACCATGTAGAACAAAGAACATAGAACAGTACAGCATAGGATCAGACCCTTCAGCCCACCGTATCTGTGTTGAGATAATCCCAACGTGATCTTTTTCAGCTTCTTTCGGAAGTTTCTTAAAATCTACTTGATTGACCAAGGTTTTTATCATAGTATTTTTTTTACAAGGCTCTGTGCTGGACTTTGTTTGGTAATCCTCCTGTAATGTACCTTGAAATGTTTTTTCCTGTCTTAGCAACAATGCATAAGTGCACAACTATTGTTGTAAATATCCCTAAATCTCAAGATTCAGGTTAACATTCTCTGTTGATTTACATATATAGCTCTACATTCAGTTTGCTTTGATAATTCGATCTGACTTAGGTACACAGTAACTCACACGTTCTAGCATTTATTTTATTTCTTGAAGACCTGATCAGCAAAATTTGTGTAGGAAAACCAAGGTATTCTTGAAATTTCCAGCTAGGTGTAAGAAATAGCTACTGTTGATGTGGGAAAAAGAAAGCTTATTTTAGTTTGCAAATAGTTCCAATCATCTATTTTGTTAAACAAGCCCTTTCTGGATGTCCTGCGATCATGGACACTAGTCAGCTATATATTATCTAGCTTAGAGCCTATATCCCCACAGTCACTTTCCACCTATAGTTGTCAGACTGGAGACTTTAAAGGAAATTGGGGCTGTCAGTCATGTATTTCTGCCTGTCAGATGTGCGTTTAAAAAGCTAATGTTGAATTGATGTTACCATAGCTGAACATTTAATGCACTTTTTAATTACTTTTCTCGTTGCTTTAACAATGGTCTTAACCTGTGGGTTAATATCTCCATTAAGACAGAAGTGAAATGAATTCAGTAAGCACCTGCACGTTGATATCACTCTCAGTAATTTTAGACTCAAATGATTTCTGCTGCAGATTACTGTGCATATATCCTTGAACCTCCAGCTAACTGTGTGCAAGACAGAATGGGCAGAAGCTGACCTACATCAGTATAATGGCCAGACCACAATATAGCAGCTCACTATGCACTGGCTCTGATTGAAGACAACGAAAGCCAAGGCAGGAATGGTGTAGAATGATTTTTGTCTATTGTCACAGACAAAATTTACCTCCTCTGCTTCGGCATGCGTGCCAGTTGTTGTGAACGTTTAGAACTTGTTATTCTTTAATCTGCCAAAATGATCAAAATCACCTGCTGCTAATTTTCCAGTGGACAAAATCTGCAATATTTATTCTAGTTATGAATTTAAAGAGATCAATGAGACAATTCTTAAACAATACAATTTCAACATGTTGGAGAATAATAACCATTAGTCGTCCATCCTTATTGTGCATTAAAAAAAAAGTCAGCGCCTTCTGTGATCTGCCTACAGAAATACGGCTTTTTTATGCTCTTCAAAGTAGTTTGCCTGTAGGATTGCTGCAATCTGAAATTCTAATTGACTACAGAGCACATCTATGAATGATTATCTTTGAGGCACTTCATAAAATTAGCTTGAAGCTTCAGACTGGGAACACAACTATAGGGTTAGAGTGCACCTATCCCCAGGAGTAAGAATTACTGTCTCTTTTAAAAATCAGCTCATAGTTTTATTATGTTACCAAATCATGCTATAGTGTAATCACTGCAAAAAATAAAATTGTTCGCCTTTTCTCTTTCAAACGCCCATGCCTGTCAATTACAATCACAGGAGAAAATTTAAGATCTGTCTACTTCCAAGAGCTGGGCTTTCTGATGACTTTTATAAAGAAAATCAGCTAAATTTAAAATGCATCAGAGGAGCTCCAGGGGTGAACACTGACATCCAGATAATCCATTTTTTCATCTCTCAGAGGGGTGAAAATCATCGATTTGTCTTTTATAAAGTAAGAATCAAATAGGCGCATGGTTCTTTCTCCCTACATTTGTGTTATGTTCTTTTCGGCTTTGATATACAGTTTTGAAATCTGATCCCTTTGATAAATCATTTTCTTTCTATCTATCTACTTCTGGCAATAATCATACTGCCTTCCAGTGAATGAACATTTTTTTAACTCGATTAATATACATTGCTGCCCCTTTTTCAGTTGAAGTTATCTTTCTTTTTATTGAGACAGAGAAACCACTATGTAATGCTGCAACTGTAATCTTGCAGCGACCTCAGCCTATGAGCCTCTCACTCTGTTGATTACATCATTAAGCATAATCAAAAACATTTCTCTGGGATGATTTGAGCTTTATAGAAGGGATTGATTCTTTTGATCTCCATGCTATCGTTTTACGAGAGGACGCTCCTCATTTGCACTACAAATGCTTGTAAAAATGAAAATGGTGTGCCTTTCCTCAGCCACATGTCAAAACCAAATGATTCAATTCAGCTGTTCACCAGTCAGCTAGCATCTAAAGGAAAACTGTGCTTGTTAAATCACGGGCTGAAAGAAGACTTTTTTTTAAGTATCTGAAATCTACGGTTTGTACTTGTTTAGCTTTCATCTTCTTGAGGAGTGTGAACACTTTCTACTTGTTAGAGCACTACATTTTTCTGCATGATTTATACGGAAGCACAGCTTCTGTTAACTACGTTGAATTTTCCAATTATTGACTTTGCAAGGATTTCAGAAATGCTGCAAATATGTTGCAAATTAACGCTGCGATCGCGATACTGCACATAACACGTGTTTGTGAATAATTCAAAGTCAGGAGCTTAAAACATGTTCGTATAAAAAACTGAAAATAAATTTACGTCGAGTTTCCCATCCACCAGTGCTGAAGACTATGTTGCTGAGGAGTAGCTTGTATGAGTTAACTGCTCAAGAGGAGTGGGTCCAGCAGACTAATCAATTTTTTGGGACATCAGGGTTGAATACAACATTTGTCTTCACCCTCATTTTCCAGCAGGATTGCAATCTGCAGTAAATACCGAAAGAACTGCAGATGCTGTAAATCGGAGACGAGAATCGAAATTGCTGGAAAAGCTCAGCAGGTCTGGCAGCATCTGTGGATAGAAATCAGGGCCTGGGGTCACTCAACCCAAAACATTAACTCTGATTCTCTCCACAGATGCTGCCAGACCTGATGAGTTTTTCCAGCAATTTCAATTTTTAGCCTTTTACAATCTGCAGTGCTAGATCTGCCCCTTCCCACTATTAAAGAACACAGAGACCAATTTCGACTTAGCATGGCTTATAATATCTTCTTCAGATACAGAAACCTGCGCACAGAGACAATTTGAATGTTTCCTTTATTTGCAATAAGCCCATGTGTGTTTTGCTCATCAATGCTTTGAAGTTGCTGTGCTAAGCCTCAGTTAACTGTGGGTCACTAAAAAGTCTGACAGCGACAATGCCTGCTGCTTTACACATTATTATGTTCTTTACAGCTTGAGGGCTAAAATATGAGCTGTATCGCCATATCACTTGGCAGCAAATGAATAGGGAGAAGCACTACTTTTATTAATTTGCTGTGAACTACAATTGGGAGGCACTTACACAGACGAACTAGCAGTAGGAATGCAGACACAGGACGTTTATTCTGTGGATTGATTATAGAGTTGGGTATTATAAAGTGAGAGAAAACTGGGTTACTGGTTAACTTAAGTGATCCCACAAACAAAAGATCAGATCTAAGCTCTGCAGTCCTGCCACATCAGGGATGTGTAGATTAGGTGGGTTATAGGGGGATGGGTCTTGGTGGGATGCTCTGAGGATCAGTGTGGACTTGTTGGGCCAAAGGGACAGTTTTCACACTGTAGGAATTCTATGGAATCTATGGAATCCAGTCATGAATGGTGGAACAAAAACAGAAATTGCTGGAAAAATTCAGCAGGTCAGGCAGTATCTGTGAAAAAAAACATTTCGGATCCGGTCCTCAGAATGGAACCTCAGTTCTGAATGGTGGTGGACAATTAAACAACTCACTGGAGGAGGAGGCTCCACAAATATCCCCATCCTCAATGATGGAAGGGCCTAGCACATCAGTGCAATAGGTAAGGCTGAAGCTTTCGCAGCAATCTTCAGCCAGAAGTGCCAAGTGGATGATCCATCCCGGCCTCCTCCAGTGGTCCCCAGCATTACAGATACCAGTCTTCAGCCAATTCGATTCACTCCACGTGATATCAAGAAACAGTTGGAGAAACTGGATACTACAAAGGCTACAGGCCCTGATGAAATCCCAGCAATAGTACTGAAGACTTGTGCTCCAGAACACACCACTCCCCTAGGCAAGCTGTTCCAGTACAGTTACAACACTGACATCTACCTGACAATGAGGAAAATTGGGAACAAAAACAAAGTTGCTGGAAAAGCTCAACATGTCTGCAAGCATCTGTGAAGGAAAAAAGAGTTAATGTTTCGGGTCCAGTGAGGAAGGGTCACTGGACCCGAAACGTTAACTCTGTTTTGTCCTTCACAGATGCTGCCAGACCTGCTGAGCTTTTCCAGCAACTTTGTTTTTGTTCCTGATTTACAGCATCCTCACTTCTTTCGTTTTTTAATGAGGATTGTGGCTTCAAAGAGCCTTAGCAAAACCGGAATCGATGTGTATCGGGGGCAAACTCTCCAGTGGTTAGAGTCATACCTGACACATAGAAAGATGGTCGTAGCTGTTCGATGCCAGTTATCTCAGTTCCAGGGCATCTCTGCAGGCGTTCCTCAGGGTAGTGTCCTAGGCCCAACCATTTTCAGTTGCATCATCAATGACCCTCCCTCCATCATAAGGTCAGAAGTGGGGATGTTTGCCAATGATTGCACAATGTTCAGCACCATTCACGATTCCTCAGACACTGAAGCAGATCATGTCCAAATGCAACAAAATCTGGACAACAGGCTGGGACTGACAAGTGGCAAGTAACATTCTTGAGACACAAATGTTAGGCTATGACCATCACCATGATGAAGGGAAGGTCATTGATGAAGCAGGATGAAGATGGTTGGGCCGAAAACACTACCCTGAGCAACACCTGCAGAGATGTCCTGGAGCTGAGATGACTGACCTCTAAGAATCACAACCATTTTCCTGGCCTTGGGGCCAGAAGATGTAGGAACAAGCAGGGATAGGCTATTGAGTTGGGTGATGGAACAGGCTCGAAGGGCTGAATGTTCTACTCCTGCTCATAATTTCTATGCTTCTATGTTAAAGAAGATACTGGCAGCAAATCTACCCAATGGTGAGGTGTAGACTCAATTCAGGTATTCATAAACCATCATCCTATATTGGTGGTTATATACTATAGTTGGAAACATAGTTTCTCTCTCAGGATGTAGAGAAGGTCACCATTGCATATTATAATTGAAATGGAAAAACAAGCACAATCAATGATTCTCTTGGGAAGGTATCTTTTTAGTAGTATTACCTATTTGTCCTTCAGTTTCTAAAGAGCAAAGGGTAGTGCATGTATAGAATGAGCTGCCAGAGGAGGTGGTGGAGGCTGGCATAATTACAACATTTAAAAGGCATCTGGATGGGCACATGAATAGGAAGCGTTTAGAGGGATATGGACCAAATGTTGGCAAATGGGACTAGATTAACTTAGGACAGCTGGTCAGCATGGACGAGTTGAACTGAAGGGCCTGTTTCCGTGCTGTACAACTCTATAACTCTATCTCAATGACAGAACAGATCGATTTGATACAACTTGCAATTATGATCTGCTTGATATATGTCACAGCAGTAAACCACTTAACACAGCAGATAGCCCTGGTACTAAGGCAAAAAGAAACCAATTTTTAATAACTAAGTCAAGCCTAAGTGTGACATCCACTGGCAATGAGTGCTGGCATGTCTTTTGGAAATCTTCCTTACAAACATTAGACAGTTCTGTCATTTACCAGCATTCCTTTCCTTACTCTTCTGAGGCATTTTTCTGTCACCAGCAATTGTGCATGGTCATGTGGACCTCCTTGGAGCAAAATAACAACAGCAAGCCTATGTGTCTGCTGGCATTACTCTTTCCATCTATTGCTGGATGTGTTTTGCCAAGTTCAGCAATGGTTGGACATTGATACTTGAAGTATGAAAAATCCCATAAATAAACTCTATACCAACATTGTCAGAAATTGCTGGAGAAACTCAGCAGGTCTGGCAGCATCTGTGGAAAGAAAGCAGAGATAACATTTTGAGTCCAGTGACCCTTCTCCAGAATTAATGAGTTCAGAATTGAAAGGTCAACTCTGTTTGTCGCTCCACAGATGTTACCAGACCTGTTGAGTTTCTCCAGCAATATCTGTTCTTGTTTCAGATCTTCAGCATCCCCATCTCTTTGCTTCATTATCTTTTCCCACAATGTTTGTTCCCTTGAGTGTGATAAACATATTGAAGAGTGGGAGAGAAAGGAAGTATGGGGCACTGTGTTCTTTTGTACCAAATCTTCTGTTGTTTTTGTTTTGCAAAGTTAAACATTCACCATTTAAGCAAAAAAATTTCCGAACTGTGAGTATTAGGAAACAGGCTGCAATGACCAGTGCACTGTAATCTGGTACCAACGATTTGGATGAAGAAAATGAATGTGCTATAGCTAAGTTTGCAGATGACACAAAAATGGATGGAAAGGCAAGTGGCCAGTGTGACATAAGAAGGCTGCAGAGAGATATAGACAAGTTGAACGAGTTGGCAAAAGCTTAGCAGATGGAATATAATGCGGGAAAATGTGAAATTATGGACTTTGGCAAGAACTACAGACGAGATGAATATTTTTTAAATCGGGAAAGACTGTAGAAAGCTACTGAACAGAGGGATTTGGGAGTCGTCAACCATGGATTGCAACAAGTTAGCATCCAACTATGGGTAATAGGGAAGGCAAATGGAATATTGTTCTTTATTTTGAAGGGAATGGAATATGAAATTTGGAATATTTTGCTAAAAATATACAAGGCACTAATCAGGATAATGAAATAATCACCTGGAACATTGTGAATGATTTTGAGCCCCTTATCTAAGGAAAGATAGATTGGTATTGGAGGCAATCCAGAGATAGTTCACTAGGCTGAATATGGTACGGAGGGACTGTCTAATGAGGAGAGGTTGAGAAAATTGGGCCTGTACCCATTGGAATTCAGAATAATGAGAGGCGACCATATTGAAACATATAGTATTCTTAGGAAACTTGACAGGCCAGGTTTGGGGATTGCTTCACCTTGTGAGAGAGTCCAGGACCAGTGTGCATAATCGCAGAATAAGTGTGCATAATCTCAGGGATGAGGAGGAATTTTTTCTCTCACACAGTAGTGAATCTGTGGAATTCTTTACTACAGAGGGCTGTCGAGGCTGGGTCATTAAGTATATTCAAGGCTGAGATAGACAGATATTTAATCAGTGAGGGGGAATCAAGTGTCATAGGGAAAAGGCAGGAAAGTAGTTTTGAGATTTCTCAGATCAGCCATGAATTTACTGAATGGCGGAGCAGACTCCCTGGGCTGATTGGCCTATTTCTGCTCCACCCTTTATAGTTTATGGTATTATTAGTGTATATTATCACAGATTTTTACCTTAGCACACAGGTGAAGACTGAAAAAACATTGTCATTTAACTTGTGCAGAAGGTTATTGGTGTGAAATGTATTGCCACAGAGAACAGTGAAGGGAAAAAATGTGGTTAAATATTGAAAGCAGAAAAACATATAAGATTATGTGAAAAAATGTAATACAATGGGATTAGCTTTGAATCATTCCAACAAAAACAAGACTCGGGCAAGGTAGATCTGCTGCATTGTAAACTCATATGATTCTCTTGTTCTATATCTTGATAGTTGTCTTCCTCCTCAACTATATGCAATTACATATTCTGGGTCATCTCTGCTGCCCATCAAAAAAACTGAAGAATCTACACTCCACAGTAAAATAATCCCACATATAATCAATGATTGGAAACACTTGTAAGGCAGGTAAAAATCCAAAAAAAAAACAACCACACCATTGGGTTCTGTTATGCAGTTCCTAAATCTATAAGTTACTTTTGCCCACAAGACTTGTATGATACCTTTCAGACCAATCTTATTCACATCTTAATTTTCTGATCTGCTGTTGACATTTTTGCTCAAAACAAGCTAAGAATGTGTTTTTTTTAACATTTCTTCTCAGTTTGTAGGCAATTGTAGACATTTATTGTCCATCTCTAACTTCCTTGAGAATGGAGGCTGATGTGTTGGTTTTACTTCCCCAATGAGACCACCCTGGAGATTCCAGGGTTAACATTAAAGGATTGGCAAAGGTTGACCACCTTTTGAGAATTCACTCTCTCTGCCAGCAGTGCACTGTGGCTGGAGAGTGTATCATCCACAAGATGCACCGTAGCAATACACCAATGTTCCTTCAGTAGCACTTTGCAAACCCATGAACTCTACCTCCTTGAAGGATAGGGGCACACAGCATATTGAAAGAGTACCACCTAGATGTTTCTCTCCAGCTGCGCAGTATCCTGCCTTGAAAACATATCATTATTTCAACACACCACCCTGTTCCCTGGCCAACATCTCTGTCTCAGGCTTGCTGCAGTGCTTCAGCGCTGCTCAGTGCAAGCTGAAAGAACAGCACCTCATTTTCCACTTGGGAACTCTACAGCCTTCTGGGCTCAATATCATGTTCAATCATTTTAGGGCTTGGGACACCTTCTTCCATGTCCTTACCCCAAACTTCATACACCAGGCCATGTTATTACATGGTCCACTATTACACACCACCCTTTGTTAAACACGAATGGTCCCCATTAGTGGCTATTCATTCTCCCAGGCTGATCATTATCCACTCCTTTGTCTGTCCAATTGTTCTTCTTTCTCTTTGGGCTCTATCTCCACCTATCATTTACTCCTTATCCCCTCTCCCACACTATCTTCTGTATAAAAACCAACATTTTCCGAACTGAGTTCTGAGTTCTCAGAAATCAAAATGTTATGTGAGTCGGAGGAGAATTGCTTCCTATTGGCTTAGAAGATCTCAAAACATGACAGGACCAGGAGATTTTGTTTAAAAAGGTCCAGTGATACTGTAACAGGCTCCAGCTCTCTTCTTATGAAAGAAGATGGATCAAAATTTGAGTGATCATCCTGTGTGTTTCTTGGTCATCCAGAGAGAATGGAGTACAATGGCTGAAGGTGCAAACCCAAATTTTTAAATTGAAGTGTGCACGACAGGGACAATTCTGTGGATTCTGCTGTACAAATCTTGATGTAGGTTATCGGTGTTAAGCCAGCCTCACTAACATAATGGGACATATGGAAAAGGTGCATAAAGAATTGCCCAAGCCAAAGCCTGCTTCTTTTTATAATAATCTTTTCGAATTATACACTGTAAATGATGAAAATCTGCATTTGGCTTGACATCACATCAAAGGCAACACTGTAAAGCAATTTACATATTGCACAATTTCAAATACAGTTGGATCCTAATAAACACATAACTTGTTTGCCAAAAAAATTATATTATGCTTGGATGAGTATCATGTCTGGATCAGTATATCTATAAACTGAAGAGAAAATTAAGCCAGCCAGTAAATATTTGTACTCCAACCAATTTAATTATCAACCTGAACAAAAACAACCATAAACACCTCACAAAAAGACGTTTGTTAATTTTACATCACATTAATGAGACTTTTAAAATGCGTCTCCGTGTTAAATTCAGCAACGTTGGTCTATGTTTGATTCGATTGGGTAAGATCTGAAGCCTGTATCAGGATTTTATATTTCTATTTGTATTAGCAAATGGTGGAGAATTTGTAAGGTTTGAACTGCCTGCCTGGACCTCATTTTTATGTGACTATAATTTGCTATATGTGCAGAAGTAATGTTCAACTAATAGTTCCGTGTATGTGCTGAAATAACGAGTAACAGACAAAATACACAATATCCAAGTCAAGAAAAGTAGATCTTTTAAAAATGTATGCAGTATCCTTGAAAACATATCAATGAACTAATTAGCATTAGACAATTTTATATCTATTCACTAACAATGCCACATTATATTGCAAATTTTTACTACATTACTAATTCGACTATTTAGATCACTAACAAAAGCTTTTCATAAAGGAGAGGACTGATCAAGGTTTTATGCCTTTTCAGTAATTTTCCAGTGTGTTAATGCACCCACTTACACCACCACGAAGTGTATTATTACAGATAATCAGTGCATGTGCTAATAGGAAGCAAGGCTATCCACAGCTCTCTTTAGAGGATTTGGGAAGCCCTTGATTCTGACATTGGATTAAAAGCTGCAAGACCACAAGGCATCCAATCTCAGGAACATGATTATAATTTGCGATTATCATTAAATATTTCAATTGTACATCATGATCTACAACCGTTCCTCTCTTAATACCCTTAACCTCCCCCTATCCCTGGAACAATAGCAGGCTGAAAATATAGAACATCAGGCAGGAAAGGAAACAAAAGATTGCTTAATGCAAGAACTCGCATGCAAAAATTCTGAAAACCTAGATCAATTAACAGATTTGTTTTAAGATGAGTGAGAACTGTGGTCAGCTGGGGGTGGAGGGAGAGAGAGAGAGATACCCTCCTGTGATAATGCCTAAGAAAATTGGATGCTTAGTTGAAAAGAAATCATTTGAGATTTTGTTTCAAAAAGGAAACCATTCTCTTTCTCTTCATTTTCTTTTTGAGGAGAGTGCAAAAATGAAAAAGAAATTTTTAAGGCACTTTCGTCATCTCTAAATCATTCAATGATCCCGCAAGCAGAAGTTGGGAAGATAACCTAGCTGCTAGTGTGGGCAATGTTACGTCGAGTCAGTACAGAAAAAGACCCTTCAGCCTGTACTGTTTGTAACAAGTTCAGCCAGGTGGACCTCATAGAATATGAGTTCTCTGATTGGGGCTGTTAATCTGGTCAAATTAGGGAGCTCTGGCTGAAAGAAAAAAAAAACAAGAGTGTCAGACATTTTGACACTTCAAGAGCTGGCTCTGAGGGAGCTGGATCAGTATCAAGGGCTTTCCATATGTAAATAAAAGTGACTTGGTGATGGGATACCAGCCTCATTGGGGTTAGTTCATGGCCCATTGTGTCTGATCCTGGTCAAAAACAACCACCAAATTATTTGAATCCCATTTTCCATCTCTTGGCCTACAGGCTTGTATGCTTTGCCATTGCAAGTGCACATCTATAGAATTCGTAAATGTTATGAGCGTTTCAGCCTCGACCAGAGGTTGGTGGGAATCTCTGTTCTTATATTCTAGCCCTCTCGAAATGAATGCTAACATCGCATTTACCTTCCTGACTGCCAACTGAACCTGCATGTTGACTTTAAGAGAATCCTGAACTAGGACCCCCAAGTCCCTTTGTGCTTCAGATTTTCAAAGCCTTTCCCCATTTAGAAAATAGTCTATGTCTCTAGGAAAGGTGTTCAGAGACCTTCCACTGTGATGCTGTGAAGTTGCCAACGATTGCACTTTAAATGAATGAAGCATACTGCTGCCCCCTCACTAACGTTGAAACATCAAGTTGTGTTGAATTTGCCACCTTTTACTCTGTGCTCCTCATGTTTCATTCTCTAAGCATTTATTGGCGCAAACAACAACTTCCATTAATGAACCCAAGCAGCTAACGTCAGCCACAAAGCATTTCCTACTTCAGTGTGTAGGTGGTTTGAGAAGCCCAGAACATGATTGTCCTGGTGATTAGCAAATGGCTGGGCTTAGTGTATGACGCATTCACCCTGGATGATTTGTGAGTACTGTGGACCAAAAAACATATAAGCCATGAATTGAAGCTACTTGCCTGATCCCTCTAACTAAATGTTAACTGTAAGCAATTGTAAGTAAATACAAAAGGTGTGAACACAGCCCAGATCATCAGACAAGCCAACCTTCCAACCACTGGCTCCATCTATACTTCTCCCTGCCTTGGAAAGGCAGCCAACATAATCAAAGACCAATCTCACTCCGGTTTTAATCTCTTCCAACCTCTTCAATTGGGCAGAAGACACAAAGGCTTAAACATACAGACCAACAGGTTCAAGAACAGCTTCTTTCCCACTGTTATTAGACGTCTGAATGGATCTCTCAAATTTTACATTTAATTTTGATCTCGCAGTCTGTGCGCCTTCTCTACAGCTGTAACCATTGTATTCCTCACTCTGTTCTACTACCCTAATGGTATGATCTGCCTGTACTGAATGCAAAACAAAACTTTTCACCTGTACATGTGACAATAATAAATCAAATCAAATCAAATCAAATCAAACCAAAAACTGAGTAACTGTTGTCGTGAGCCTGATGATGTGGGAGCACCAATAAAGAACTCCCACCATTCCAGGAGTCGTCACAATTATATAAAGGGCCAACTCAATCACCATGTTCTTTAATTTCCGTGATTTTGACTGTAACCTAGGAAAAGATAAATTCCCACCAGATGTCATGAATGAAGAAAAAAAGACTTTATTATAAACAAACATTTTCTTTAACAAATGGCAAAATGGATTGTTGACTAAATGCTAAATATCCTCTTTGGATCATATTACTTTTCCCAGCTTTTGTAATAATCTATTTAATGTGCAGCTATGATGCTGAAGTCAGGTATGTATTTCCACCAAAATCCACAGAAGCTTCAAGATTTCCTGTTTAGTCTTAGGAATAGCGAAATCTGTCAGACCCTTCACTTTCACTATTTTCAGCAACACATTTCCTTGTCCTAGAATGTGTCCTATGTAAGCTATTCTTGCCTTTTGCTCTCTTGCTCTTGGCAAGGTTTATTACAAAGTCAACCAATTCGAACAAACTAAAACCAGTGGATTCATTTGGGAAATCTCTGTTTACAAACACAAAAAATTTTCAATTCTTTATCCCAATCTTATGACTGATTTTAGACGTAAAGCTGGACCCTTGTTCTGACTGTATTCCTGTTGGTAGTCCATATGGAATAAAGAACTGAGTTAATTTCCTCACTACATCTTTAGCTGTAATTGTGCTCAAAAGAACGGCTTCAGGAAATCAGATTATCATATCCATAATGGTAAGGATATAGTGGTGTCCTGTTTATATTTTCAGCAATGGCCCCACACAGTTATAGAGTCATAGGGTCATACAGCACAGAAACAGACCCTACAGTCCAACCAGTCCATGCTGAACATAATCCTAAATAAAACTATAGTCTCACCTGCCTGTGCTTGGCCCACGTTCCTCCAAACATTTCTAAATGTCTTTCAAACATTGTAACTATATCCACATCCACCACTTCCTCCGGAAGTTCATTCCAAACAAGAACCATTCTGTGTGTAAAAATATTGCCCCTCATGTCTTTTTAAATCTTTCTCCCCTCATCTGAAAAAATGCCCCCTAGACTTGAAATCCCGCACCCTAAGGAAAAGATACTTGCCATTCACCTTATCTATACCCTTTATGATTTTATAAACCTTTAGAAGGTATACTGTCAACCTCCTACGCTCCAGTGAGAAAAGTTCCAGCCATCCCAGCCTCTCCCCACAAAAGTTAAATCCTCCATTCCTGGCAACATCCTGGTAAATCTCTTCTGAGCACTGTCCAGCTCAGTAATATCCTTCTTGTAACAGGCTGACCAGAACTAGACCTGTACTCCAGAAGAGGCCTTACTAGCGTCCTGTAAAACCTCAATATAACGTCCCAACCTCTACACTCAAAGGTCTGAGCAATGAAGGCAAATGTGCTAAACACCTTAGTCTGTTAACTTTCTACTGAATAGGATTTTCAAAACTGGTATGAGTATTAAGGCTGCTGGTTTGATTATATGTTGAGATTGTCCAATTATCTGACATACGTAACATTTTTCAGAATTGCACTATGTTCTTCTGAAGCCTTGGCCAAGTAAAATGCTTAATTATCAATGCACTGTAGTAGGGATTTTTTAAAAATTCATTCACAGGATGAGGGAATTGCTAGCCAGGCCTGCATTTATTGTCCATCCCAGAGTGCAGTTAAGAGTCAACCACATTGCTGTGGGTCTGGAGTCACATGTAGGCCAGACCAGGTAAGGATGGCAGTTAACTTTTCAGTAGACGAAGAAGGGTCACTGGACCTGAAACATTAACTCTGTTTTTTTTTCTTTACAGATGCTGCCAGACTTGCTGAGCTTTTCCAGAAAGTTTTGTTTTTGTTCCTGATTTACAGCATCTGCAGTTCTTATTAAGGATGGCAGTTTCCTTCCCTAAAGGGCATTAGCAAAGTAGATGGGCTTTTCCAACAATCAATAATAGCTTCATGGCCATCATTAGACTCATAATTCCAGCTACTTTGTATTGATTTCAAATTCCATCATCTCCCTTGGTAGGGTTTGAACCTAGGTCCCCATTGCATTACCTGGGTTCATGGATTAACAGGGCTAGTGATAATACCATTAGGCTATCATCTCCCCTAACATGTCACATGCTACTCGCAATAACTCCATAAGATATTGGGTGGTAACACTAGCTCATGAACAACAGACCATTCCTCATCTGCTGAACTGTGAGGATGTCCCCACTTCCTCATCAGAATTTTGTTGTTAAGATAACAACACTAAGGAACTCCTTCAGCTACAAGTTGCCTGATTGCATTATTTTCCTAACCTTGACCAAAGTTGATACTTTTTCGAATTATCCACATCCTTAATGAAACGTTTCATTAATCTAACGCCTGCTTACGGCATTACTTTTTAAATATTCATTCATGAGATATGGGTGTCACTAGCTGGGCCAGCATTTATTGCCCAGTACTGGTTCCTTTTGAAAAGATGGTGGTAAACTACGTTCTTGAATCAATGCAATCTAATTGGATTGGGTAGGCCCACAATGCTGCTGGGAAGAGAGTTTCTGGAATATGACCCAGTGATTCTGAAGAAACAATGATATATTTCCAAGTCAGGAAGGCGTGTATCTTGGAGAGGAATCTGCCCTGGTGGTATTTCCATATATCTGTTGCTCCAGTCCTTCCCGGTAGAAGCAGTCACAGGTTTGGAAAGTGCTGTCTAAGGAGCCTGGGTAAATCTTTTCAGAGTATGTTATAGATAGTACACACTGCTGCTACTGAGCGTGGGTGGTGGAGGAGTGAACGCTTGTGGATGTAGTGCCAATCAAGTGGGCTGCTTTGGCCTGAATGGTGCCAAGCTTCTTGAGTGTTGTTAGAGCAGCACTCATCCAGGCAAATAGGGAGTATTCAATCACACTTCTGATTTGTGCCTTGTAGATGGTAGACAGACTTTGGGGAGTCAAGACGTGAGTTACTCACCACAGTATTCCCAGCCTCTGACCTGCTCTTGTAGCCACAGTATTTATATGGCTAGTCAAGTTTGGTTTCTGGCTAATGGTAACACCAGAATGTTGATAGTGGGCAATACAGTTATGGTAATGCCATAGAATGTCAAGGGGTGATGGTTAGATTCTAAAGGTTTTCCTGGGTTTTAAGATGGCAGTGGAGAGTAGCGACAATAAACAATACTTTTCACTGTATATTGTAGCAAAATACATGTGACAATAAACAAATCAAATCAAATGAAAGCAGCAGGGTCTGGAGCACAAGTCTTCAGTGCCACTACTGGAATGTAGTCAGGGCCCATAGCCTTTGCAGTATTCACTTTCTTCAACCATTTCTTGATATCATGTGGAGTGAATCAAATTGGCTGAAGACTGGTATCTGTGATGCTGGGAACCTCTGGAGGGCACCAAAAAGGATCACCCACTCGGCACTTCTGGCTGAAAATTGCTGTGAATGCTTCAATCTTATCTTTTGCACTGATGTGCTGGGCTCTTCCATCATTGAGGATGGGGATATTTGTGGCACCTCATCCTTCAGTGAGTTGTTTAATTGTCCAGCACCATTCATGACTGGATGTGGCAGGACTGCAGAGCTTAGATCTGATCCATGAAATGTGGGATCACTTGCTGCTTCTGCTGTTTGGAGTGAAAGTAGTCCTGTTTGGTAGCTTCACCAGGAGGTTGACGCCTCACCTTTGGGTATGCCTGGTGCCTCTCTGATTACATAACTATATTGGCTAGCCTGTGAGACAGCTGTCTTAGTTTTAGCATTAGACTTGTCCTCTTCCTGGCTGGCAACAATACTTTCAAGTTTTAGAAATTGTACATTGTATATCAGGTCCACGTTGTTGGATCTGGAAGAGAATGGGTCCTAACCTTACTGTTATTGTCCCTTTTATTCCGGCTGTTCTAACTTTGCTCATGTGAAATTTCTCTGATAGCTTTTGAAAACCCATGTGACACCACATCCACAGCATCACCCTTCTCAGCACTTTGTTACCTCAACAAACAACTCAAACAAGTTGGTTAAATGCCGTTTCCCCTCGACAAATCCTTGCCAGCTTTCCTTAACCAGTTCATATTTGCTCAAATGATAATGAATTTTGCTCTGGATTATCATTCCTGAAAACTTCCCAAACACAGAGGTAGAACTAACTAGCCTGTAAATACTGGGTCTAGCTACCCTTTCTTGTACAAAGGGATAATATTTACAATTCTCCATTCCTCTGGCACCATACTTGAGTCTGCAGAAGAATGGAAAAATCATGGTTGGTACCTCCACAATTTCCGTTCTCACTTCTTTGACATTCCTTGGATGCATCCCATCCACTGCTGATCCTTTATCAATGAGATGCCGATGACTGAAAGCTGCAATTCTTGCAGGGACCCAGCTGCTGAACCAGAGGCCCCCCAAAGGGACTACTTGATGCTGTGGAACCAAGGTGTTTTTCCCAGGGTGGGGAAGTGGTTAAAGGTGAAAGGGGAACGATTTAAAAGGGACCTGAGGTTGGTGCATGCATGGAATGAGCTGCCAGAGGAGGTGGTGGATGCTAGTAGAATTACAACATTTAAAAGACATCTGAATGGGTACATGAATAGGAAGGGTTTAGACAGATATAGGCCAAATGTTGGCAAATGGGACTAGATTAATTTTGGATGTCTGGTCAGCATGGACGAGTTGGACCAAAGGGTCTGTTCCCGTGCTGTGCAGCTCTATGTGTGTGAAAGGTCTTTAAGTTCTTTATTACAGAACCAGAAGCCTTAACAAATAAACCACACATTGGAGGGCTGGTGCAAAATAAGCTCACGTGTGGCATTTCATATTAGAGTTGTGAAAACAGGTCATTGCAGTTGAAATATTAACTCTCGTCACTCATCCACCCATTCCACCAACCTGTTCTTTTTAAAATTGTCCTCTTTTTGTCTGTCTTAATCTCCCATCTGGCACAGTAAACTCACCCTAGAACTAGTCATTACAGTGTTCGTGCTCAATACTAGCTTCAATGAGTGTAGTAAAACACTTGAAGCATTAATCTCTGAGAACAATTGTGAGGTGATGGCCTAGTGGTGTTATCCCTGGACTATTCCAGAAACACATATCATGTTCTGGGGATCTGGGTTTGAATCCTGTAATGGCTGATGGTGGAATTTTTAATTTAATTTTAAACATCTGAAATTAAGAGTCTAATAGTGATCATGAATCCATTGTTGCTTGTCAGAAAAACCTATTTGGTTCACGAATGTACTTTAGGGGAGGAAACTGCTATCCTTACCTGGTCTGGCTTACATGTGACTCCAGATGCACAGCAACGTGGCTGACTCTTAATTGACCTAGGGTTGGGCAATTAGGGATGGGCAATAAATGCTGGCCTAACCAGCAATGTCCACATTCCATATATGAATAAACAAATGATAAATACAGCTAATAGATTTTAGGATACAATTTCATTATGAAATTGTTGAAGTGCATATAATGTATTGTTGTATTTTGGACAGAAAATGTAGCTATTTGGAGTGTAAAGCAGCATACCCAGGTACAAAATAACATTTACAAGTTAAAAAAAATTAAGAGTTCGAACATTTTCAATGGATTTGCGCAATGTGATCCGAATCAGTGACACTCAGCTCAAAAACAACAAGACTTAACTTACTAAGACTATATCCTTTCAAAATTTTTTTTTTAATTTCTGTGCTGGGCTGTTATCCCTTTTCTCATTTGTGTTTAAAATCATCCTTTAGAACCTTGGTGAAAATAACAGCTGGAATTAATGAATTTTGTGAAGCACTTGAAGCTAAAGCAAAGCTTATAATGACCACTGAATTGAGAATTTGGTCACAGTGGTGCCTTTTACTTTTTTGAAAAAAAAAATCTGGTTGGCACATTGGAGGCATTTTTTACATTCCATATGTTCTTACGGGTACTTAAGTACTGTGACTGATTGTTAGGGGACGGGCTTCCTCAATAGGGCACTCAAAGAACATTCTCAATCAAAGATTCGGGCCAGTGCAAGGTTAGGTTTGTGTTCTTCATCATCATTTTGTCGGTGCAGCTGTTAGGTTTTGTCATCTGAATTTGTACTAAGGCTGTGCCACCCATACAGAAGAAAGGAGACACTTCCTGCCTATGTTGGTGATGCAAAACTTGCAGACTGAAAATAAAGAACACAAAAGGCCAGGTTTTCAAGCACATTTGCGCTGCAGGATAAGTAGCGTGCAAAACCATGAACCGTTTCGGTAGAGTTAATAAAGAGATACAAATTTCCGTTGCCTAAAGCGAGCAGAAGATGCAGAATTAAAGTTTGAGACAGAAGAGCGAGAAGTATTTATTTTAATGCAACAGTTCGTGATGAGTGGAATGGACCACTTGAAAGAGCAGTGAAAGTATATTCTATAATAATTGGACTTTAAAAAAGGAGGTAAAGTCATCACAGCCCTGCTTTCTCAACAGGAAGAAAGACAACTGCTTTAACCAAATGGTCACCATACCTCAGGTGAGGGGAGAATCTTGCATGGTAGCCTCAGCCACTCCAGGAATTAAACCCATGGTGTTAGCATCCCTCTACATTGGAAAGTAGCTGTCCAACCAACTGAGCTCAACACATGAAGGAGTACACAGCATAGGACTATGGGGAAAGTGAAGGGGACTAATTAACAGTGTAATGACAATATCGTTTTTATTTTTCAGCATTTTTGATTGTGAACTGAAATGGGGAAATGAACTGCTTTAAAAGTTGAGTATTGTTAAAGGAATGCTGCACTTTTTAGAAGCGAGTTACCTGTCGCTCACTGTAAGTGTTGTTTACACAGCCTTTAGCTCAAACAGTGGGGAAGTGACCTGGACTCAAAGAGGCTATGTACAAATCGAGATTCTACCGCTAACAAGTGTCTGATTGATCTGTGAAATAGTGACTTCCTGCCAAAAACTATATGATTGGCCCCCAGGTAGCTGAACAGTTTGGCATGTGAATGCTTGAGGAAAGGAGCTATTGGGTCACCAATTGAGAAGGAGCAGTCCTTTTGGTCTTTGGTAATAAAAACAGCTCAAGCTCAATGAAAGCTCACTTATTTTCCCTCATCTTGCTGTAAATTGTGGATTGTTAATCAATAAATCAGAATCTTTGTAAGTGTGAAACAATCGCCATATCCCTCCTTTACACAAGTGGAAGTACCTAGAGAAAGATGATTGAGGAGCAGTATCCTGTCAAGCCAGAAGGATCATCTCAGAAAACCCTATGGACAGGAACCATTGAATGGTCTTCCCAGTCTTCTCCTCCACCCATAACACCCACATTTTATTTTTTCCCTGTCTATGCCTATGTGTATATGTGTATAGGGAAAGTTTATAAAGGGATTAGAACTTTAACTGGTAGACTTACATACTAGTACTTTGAAAAAGTATTTAAGACAGTACCACATGACAGGTTGGTTAGAAAATTAGAAATATTTGCTATTAATGGGTCCTTGGCAGCATGGATTAAAAGTTGGCTAAAAGATAGAAAACAGAGGATAGGCATAGATGGGCATTTCTCAGATTGGAGATATGTTGAATAGTGATGTACCCCAGGGATTGCTATTGGGACCCTTGCTTGTTTTGATTTATATAAACAACTTGGAGATGGATGTTGAGGGCAAAATCTAGAATTTGCTGATGATACTAAGCTAGGGTGGATAGTGAATTGTGAAGATGACGCTGACAACTTCAGAGGCACATTGACAAGTTGGCTGAATGGGCAGATGAATTTCAATGCAGAGAAATGTGAGGCAATGCATCTTGGTAGACCAAACATGGAGAGACAATACAGACACTTTGGTACAACTTTGAGGGAAATGCAACAGCAGACGGACCTTGGGGTTCTCATGCATGATTCTCTGAAAGTGGCCAGACAAATTGAATCAGTTGTTAAGAAGCCTTATAGGATCCTGGATTTATAAATAAGGGCATCAAACATAAAAGTAAGGAAGTGATGCCATGCCTCTACAAATCATTGGTCAGACCATATTTGAAGTATTGTGTTCAGTCTGGGCACCTTATTTAAGGAAGGATGTTAAAGCCCTGAAGACAGTGAGAAGGAAATTCACTAGAATGATTCCCGGAATGATGGATTTTAAATACAAGGGAAAAATGAGAGAAATTGGGCTTATTCTCCTTAGAGCAGAGGAGATGGAGAGGTAACCTTATTTAGGTGTTCAAAATTATGAACAATTTTGACAGGGTAAAGAATGATATTCTATTTGTACTAGTTGGTCCATCAGTAACTAGGGGTTCACAATTTCAAGATTATCAGCAAGAGAGCTCAGAGTGAGATGAGGAGAAATTTGTTTACTCAGAGAGCTGTTAGGGTTTGGAATGTGGTGCCTGAGAGAGTGGTAAAGGTGGATTCCATTGGAGCTTTCAAAAGAGAGCTGGATATATATTTAAACAAGGTCAGAAATCACATGACAACAGATTATAGTCCAACAGGTTCATTTGAAAACACAAGCTTTTGGAGCCTCAGTCCTTCTTTAGGTGTTAGTGAGAGAGGTAGTATCACACACAAAATTTATAAGTAAAAGATCAAAGGGTCTCACCACTGATGAGGATGTACTAAACAAACCTGAGATGCTGTTAAATCTTTAATCAGTTAGAAGGTTGTAATTGATTAATATCGATATGTAAATCCCTGAATTCCTTTCAAGTCACGGTCCTGCGAGAACTGAGGTTATATCAGTGTGAAGAAGAGGTGACATTTTAGGTCAGACAATGTATGTTAGGTGTGAGACCTTGTTTAGAATCTGTTTGTGTTTTAGTTTGGAGACAGACTCGTTTTATTTCTAAAGTAGGAATTCATAAAATGCCACATTGACTGACTGTCGATAACTTGTGTGTTTTTTGAACAAAATAAAATGTATCTGCAAGTACAAATTCACCCCATAGATTCACGTGTGCGTGTGTGTGTGTATGAGTGAGTGTGTGTCTATGTATGCGTGTATTTAGGCGTGTGTGAGAGCGTATAGTGTGGTGGGGTCACCTATAGTACAACATGAACCCAAGATCCCGGTTGAGACCGTCCTCCTGGGTACTGAACTTGGTTATCAGCCTCTGCTCAGCGACTCTGTGTTATTGTGTATCCTGAAACCTGCCTTGGAGGACATTTACCCAAAGATCCAAGGCCGAATGTCTTTGACCTCTGAAATGTTCCCCCACTGGGAGGGTACATCCCTGTCGGGCGATTGTTACAGTGTCCCTTCGTCCGTTGTCATAGCGTCTGCATGGTTTCATCATTATACCATGCCTTGGGGCATCCTTCCCTGCAGCGTATGAAATAGATAATGTTGGCCAAGTCCCATGAGTATTTGCCGTGTACATGGTGGGTGGTGCTCCCACGTGTGATCGTAGTGTCCATGTCAATGATCTGACATGTCTTGCAAAGGTTACTATGACAGGGTTGTATGGTGTTGTAGTCGATGTTGTCCTGAAGGCTGGTAGTTTGCTGTGAACAATGGTCTGTTTAAGGTTTGGTGGTTGTTTGAAGGTGAGAAGCGGAGGTGTGGGGAAGATCTTGGTGAAGTGCTCACCGTTATTGATAAGGTGTTGAAGGCTGCGAAGAACATGGCGTAGTTTCTCCACTCTCAGGAAGTACTGGACGATAAAGGGCACCCTATCGGATATATCCCGTGTCTTCGGAGGAGATCATTACGGTTTTGTGCTGTGGGCATGTCAGAATTAGCAATTGATGAGTTGAGCATCGTATCCTGTTCCTATGAGGGTGTCCATCTCGTTCCCCCTCATCCAAACTGATCCTGTGTATGCAAATCGGCATGAGGACGGCCTCAACCAGGATCTTGGGTTCTATGTCGCAGTACAGGTGACCCCACCACACTATACAACCTCTCTGTCTCTCTCTCTCTCTCACACACACACACACACACACACACACACACACACACTCTCTCTCTCTCTCTCGCTCTCTCTCTCTCTCTCACACACACTCTCTCTCTCTCACACACACACACACACACACACACACACACACACACGCACAGTCTCTCTCACTCACACACACACTCTCTCTCTCTCACTCACACACACACACACACACACACACAGTCTCACTCACTCACACATACACTCATACACACACACACACACAGTCACTCACACACACACACACACTATCTCTCTCTCACACACACACACACACACACACACACACAGACACACAGATCCTCTCTCTCTCTCACACACACACACACAGATCCTCTCCCCCCACCACACATACACCCACACACACACTCACACACACACACACTCTCATGCGCGCGCACACACACACACTCTCATGCGCGCGCACACACACACACACACACAGTCTCACTCACTCACACACACACACTCACTCACACACACACACACTCACTCACACACACACACACTCTCACTCACACACACACACACAGACACACACAGACACACTCTCTCTCTCTCGCACACACACACACTCTCTCTCTCTCTCAGTCACACACACACACGCACGCACACAGATCCTCTCTCACACACACACTCTGTCTCGCACACACGCACTGTCTCTCTTCACCCCCCCCCACTCACCCACATATACACACACACAAACCACACACACACACGTGAACCTGTGGGGTCAATTTATATTTGCAGATATGTTCTATTGTTCTATTTTGTTCAAAACGTACATAATTTATAGACAGTCAGTCAATCAATGTGTTATTTCATAAATTCCTATTTTAGAAATAAAACCAGTCTGACTTAAAACTAAAAAACAAACAGATTCTAAACAAAGCCTCATACTTAACATGCATTGTCTGACCTAAAATGTCAACTCTTCCTTACACTGATATAACCTTCAGTTCTCGCAGGACCATGACTTGAAAGGAATTCAGGGATTTACATATAGATATTAATCAATTACAACCTTCTAACTGATTAAAGATTTAACAGCATCTTAAGTTTGTTTAATACATCCTCATCAGCGGTGTGAACCTTTGATCTTTTTTTAATAAATTCTGTGTCTGATACTACCTCTCTCACTAACACCTGAAAAAGGAGTGAGGCTACGAAAGCTTGTGTTTTCAAACAAACCTGTTGGACTATAACCTGGTGTCATGTGATTTCTGACCTAGTCCACCCCAGTCCAACACCGGCACCTCCACATCAATTATATTTGCAAGTAATGAATTTAGACAGAAATGGAGTAAGGGAAGAAGAATGGGACAGAGTTGATATCTCCTTCAGAAGCTGGTACCGACACGATGGGCCAAATGGCCTCCTTCTGTATTGTAAATTTCTACAATTCCATTCTATGATTCTTTGGCTCACAATTATTTACCTGTAAGCGAGAATGAATTCATTTGCAAAAGATTGTCATTCTTGTTATGTTTAGTCTATACTTTCTGTCAATCTAGAAATCTAAAAGACAGGGAAATTGAGGAATTTTGTGTGCTTTCATAAAGTTTCTAACTTTTGTAATGACTCCAGCAATATGTTGTAATTTCAAATAAAGATGTGGCATGTAGGAATGAACTTATTCGATGCTTTGATGGAATACTCTCTGACATATTGCTGTCTGAACAAGGCTGTGAGTAAAACAAGCAATCTTATTGATGAAGCCAAGCTAAGTGCTAAACTTACTACCAGATTAGGGGATGAAGCACAAATCCAAGGCTCAGTCCAAAGCCGTACACTGGCTAGGCCCAAATATACCTGCATCACCCAACACGAGCCCCAAAGATGAGAAAAGGCGGGAACCGCCATGTTGAAGTGTTGGTGTTGTGGTCTGAGGAAGCATTGCAAGTTACAAGGTGTCCAGCAGGGGGTGTCCAATGCCTTCACTGTGACACACTTGGTCACTTTCAGCAGTTTTGCAATGAAAAATCATCTTCTAAGAAGTAAATCAAACAAGTCACATTAAGGACCAAGGTAAAGCCAACAAACTGAACAAGACAAAGACGTGGAAGTCACATACCTTCTTGGTCAAGTGATATTGTGGTCCCTACAGCAAAAATTGATGACGTGAACCAGGATTATTGGTCAGTGACCTTGACAGTCAAGATCTTTGACATTAATATTTATTTCTTGGTTCAGGATAAACTGTTAATGACAATTAACAAATGGGGGAGGTGATGGCCTAGTGGTATTATCACTAGACTATTAATCCAGAGACCCAGATAACATTCTGGGAGTCCAGGTTCAAACCCCACTACAGCAGACGGTGGAATTTGAATTTGATAAAATATCTGGAATTAAGAATCTAATAATAACTATGAATCAATTGTCGATTGTCAGGAAAAACCCATCTGGTTCACTAATGTCCTTTAGAGAAGGAAATTGCCATCCTTACTCGGTCTGGCCTACATATGACTCCAGACCCACAGCAATGTGGTTGACTCTCAACTATCCTCAGGACAATTAGGGATGGGCAATAAGTGCTGCCTGGCCAGTGACACCCTCATCCTGTTAATGAATAAAATAAAGAATTTAGAATGGCTTCACCTCATCACCATCAAAAGTCAAGATCCAAGGTCTGGGGGGACACACATTTACAGTTAGAGGTCATTTTGAAGCAATATTTGCTGACAATAACAAAGCCATCAAGGAGCTTTGTTAATTCTTACAGAATTAGAACAAATCCTTGTCTAGTTGGCAAGTATGTGTTCAACCAAATGCTCTAAAGCAGCTGCTGGGTATTCCAACCCAGGAAAGAATATTCCAAACAAAAATGGTTACTAGATGTCAGTTTATGAAGAATCATCATGTCCAGGTAATACATTTCACTCTTTAAGGAATTACCTCAGTCTCTCCAGAAACATGACTTTTCATCGACAGAAGATAGAATAATGATCGCGAAGGACTCTCACAGCTTTGAGCATCTACTGACATTTCATGCCAAGGTTGGATGAAATTTTTGTGAAGAACTTTCACTGTTTTTCCAAGAGTTTGATTAGCTCCATGATCATTCTCCAGCCATGCTCAAAGAGGATGAACTTCCTTCTTCTTTAGGCATTTAGCACGTTTGCCTTCATAGCTCAGAACTTTGAGTAAAGGAGTGGAATGTCACGATGAGGTTGAATGGTTGATGAGGCCTCTTCTGGAGTATTGTGTCCAGTTCCGGTCTCCCTGTTATAGAAAGGATATTATTAAGCGAGAAAGGGTTCAGAAGAGCTTTACCAGGATGTTGCCAGGAATGGAGGGTTTCAGTTATAAGGAGAGACTGGATAGACTGGGACTTTTTCCATTGGAGCATAGGAGGATGAAAGGTGACCTTATAGAGGTTTAAAAAATAATGAGAGGTATAGGTAAGGTGAATGACAGGTGCCTTTTGGCTAGGGTAGGGGATTTTGAGACTAGGGAGCATATTTTTAAGGTTAGAGGAGAAAGATTTAAAAAAGACATGAGGGGCTACTTTTTTTTTAACACAGAGCGTGGTTCGTGTGTGGAATCAACTTCCAGATGATGTGGTGGATGTGGGCACAGTTACAATGTTTAAAAGACATTTAGGTAAGTACGTGAATAAGAAATGTTTGAGGGATATTGACCAAGTGCAGGCAGGTGAGTCCAGTGTTGTTTGGGATTATGGTCAGCATGGACTGGTTGGACCAAAGGGTCTGTTTCCGTTCTGTATGATTCTCTGACTCTATGAGTCCAGAGATTGCTAACCAGGAGACAACCCCAGGGGGTGGACATGTCCACTGACTATCAGGCTCAGTTATTCCATTTCAGGCAGAAAATCTTCTGGTAGCTGGCTCTTCAGTTCTTAATGCAATTCATCAAGATTCATCAGATTTTCTTCCAGATCAGCGTGAACAGAATCCTTCACTTACACCTTTGTGATGCTGATCTACATGACCAACAATATAAACTAAGAACAATACATGTGTTTATTGAAGAAGTGTTGCAGGCCATTCAGCCTTGCAGAATGGTTACAATGATCTTTCATCAACAATCCATGAGGGAGTCTGTAAGAGTTCAAGTAACAGGAAATTCTGCCTGTGCAGAAAAATTCTTCAACACTGAAGCATGATTAATTTATTGATTTACTGTAGTCATGTGTACCAAGATACAGCGAAAAGTGCTGTTTTGTGTGGTGTATAGGCAGATTGTATCATACAAAGTGCTTCAGAGTAGCAGAACAGAGTACAAAATACAGTGTTACAGCCAAAGAGAAGGTGACATTCTACCTTCATGCGAGTCCATGCAATTCTTTGCTTTAGTCCAGTGTCTCAGACACACAATGCTGACATTTGTCTTGTCTTCTCATCCAGAAGGCTTTTCAATGAGTTCAGTTGCAGTCTTGACAGTCCTGATTGCAAATTTTCTAGCGTAGCTCACAAACTCAGAGGAGTATTTTTTATAGGTTCAATGCAGTCTTTGTGCGAATCTTTTGAAGAAAAAGATTTTCACTCGCCTCTTCTGCCTAAACTTGAGGAGATGGCCCAAGAACCTCAAGATGCCCTTATTTCACCACTGAATCTGATTACTGATATGCATCAACCACTCTTCATTGGTGCAACTTCACCATTCAGCTGTCTCTCATTCTCTTTGAAAGACCGAGTTATGAAAGCAGCAGTGGTACCCTCAAAATTAGCACCCACCTTGATGTGGAGATCTCTGGCAAGTTTTAGTACCATTCAGTACAATAATGTTACTAACTTCAGTATTTTGCTATTTCAGCAGCCAAAGGTACAGTTCCAGGCCAGTCTTCAGTAGGTTGCCGTTCTGAGCTATTTGGAATGATCAGATCAGAGACAATTATAACATCTCCACACCATTTGAGTCTGTGACTAAGAGGAGACAGAAGATTGTGGGATTGCAAAACAAAACATTTAGATAGTGGTGAATACTTTCAATGATATGCTTTAAACAGTAGAGTTGAAAACAAGAAAATACTTGGGGGAAGATACAGAACTGGGCTTTAATGAATATGCAGATAGATTCTGAGAACTCATGAGTCATGTATTAATGCTCTGTAGGAGGTTGGAGCCTGTAGAGCAGAAAGCATGCTGCTTTTAGGACAGTGAGCCCAAACATTGATCAAGAGGTAGTTTTTAAAGAGTGTCTTAAAGAAAGAGAGAAGAGGAAAATGACTCAGAAGCAATGACCTGCTTCGTGATGCCCAGTTTGAGGTCCACCAGGGCCACTCAGCTCCTGACCTCATTATAGTCCAGCTTCAAGCATGGACAAAAGAGCTGAATCCCAGAGGGAGTGACAGTCTTTGATATCAAAGTTATATTTGATTGAACATGTCCTCAAGGAGTCCTAGGAAAACTGGAGTCAGTGGAAATCGGGGAAAACTCTCCACTGCCTCAAGTCATTGTGAGGACAAAGGAAGATGACTGGGATTTCTGAAGATCAGTCATGATCTTCACTCCATCATAAGGTGGAAATGTTCACTGTGAATTACGCAACGGTCAGCACAATTCATAGTTCCTCAGATACTGAAGTGGTCCATATCCAAATACAGCAAAACTAGACTATATAAAGGCTTGGGATGACAAGGGACACAAACATACATACCACACAAGTGCCTGGAATAATCATCTCCAACAAGAGAGGATCTAATCATTACTCCTTAGCATTCAATGATGTTACCATTACTGTGGATTACCAAGAAACTGAACTGGACCAGCCACACAAATATAGTGTCTACAACAACAAGTCAAAGATTAGGAATCCTGTGGCAAATCACTCACCTTCTGATTTCCCAAAGCCTGTCCCCCCATTACAAGGCACGAGTCAAGAATGTGATAGAACATTCCCCACTTGCTTGAATGGTTGCTGCTCCAGCAACACCCAGCAAGTTTAACATAATCCAGGACGAAGTGAAGCCACATCCACAAACATTCATCCCCTCCACCAATGACAGGTAGGAGTAGCAGTGTGTACTATCTACAGGATGCATTGCAGAAATTCACCAAGGCTTCTTAGATTGTGCCTCCAAAACTTATGACCTAGAAGGAAAAGAGATTTGGGAAAAATCATTATCTGCAAGTATTTCTCCAAGTCATTTACAGCTTTGACTTAAAAGTATGTCACTACTTCTTCAACCTTGCTAGTCAAAATCCTGGAATTCCCTTCTAAAAAGCATGATGGATGGCCTACGCCAAATAGACTGCAGCAGTTCAAGAATGTACCTCACTAACTACCTTCTCTAGGGCTTTTAGGAATGGGTAATAATGGTTGGGCAAGCCAACAAAGTCCACATTCCCTTAATGCATTAAAAAAGAGAAAACTGCAGAGCTTAGGGCGAGCAAGCTGGATGCACGGCGTCAATGGTGGGGTGGTTAAAATTGGTGATGTGCAACTGGCCAAAACTTACAAAAATCAGATCTCAGAGCGTTACAAGACTTATGGAAACTACAGTGATGAGGAAGGTCAAGGAGGGATTTACAAACTGAATGAGACCTTTAAAATCTAGGCATTAACCGACAGGGAGTAAGTCAGCAAGCACAGGGATCACAGGTGAACAGGTCTTAATAGAAGTTAGGGTATTTACAGCAGTTTTGGAGGACCTCAAGTTTATGTAAGCAAGTGGGAAAACAGGGCAATAAGGATATAAGGTTGGCCAGGTGAACATAGGAATACTTATGTCTGGAGAGAATGAAAAGCAGCAGGTGAGCCTAGGCAGGAAAGCAATACAATTTTTTTTTAAAAACGTTCGCTAATTTAAATCACTGATAGTCATTTCTAAGAATCAGCCTTTTAATCAACTCAATTTTCTGAACAAGCTGATGTTTCAGCATCTTATTACAGCTTCAAACTGTGGTTGTTGAATAGCATAATGATTTATATTATTATGAAATATATGTAACAAATTAGAATGAATCCTGCATTATGTTATCTTTGATAAAATTATTTGCAGTTCAGTAGTTTAATAAAGTTTGGTGTAGGTTCAAAATTTGAAAACAATCAATTTCCCACTGCCATGTTTCGTGGCTTTATTTTTGTTGTAAATTCAATTTCCTCCTGTTCTTTGCACCTCTCTGAATGTGCAGATTCTCACTGGAGCTCAGTTGCATGGGCAGCTGGCAACTCTCTACACAATCTAATACCTTTTCACTTGTGAGCCAGCACAGTGAGCATTGGCAGTCAATATGACCAATGGTGGTCTCTGATAACCAGATGTGCTCACTTTCCAGCAGGGAATGTGGGTAGGAATCAGGAAAGGGGAATCTAGCTGGTTCTTCCCCTTCCTCCTCTGGGGAAGCAATCAGGTCAATTCTTATCCTCTTTGCTACCATTGTAAGTAAGATCAGCTAATACACATCAATATTGCTTTGTACAATGCCAACTTGCTAATCAGCGACAAGAGGAAATGTTTATCCTGATGATCTGAAGTGACGCAACATCTATTGATTGAAAAGCCAATTTATTTTCAAGCCTCTAGCAACTATCTGATAAACAGCAGCTATTGAAGTGCAAAGGACTGTTTCAAGGTGACATAAATATGGAGAAGCATTAAGCCTCTACTCAAGCCTTCTCCTTAGAGCTGGCCCAAGGAGCTTAGCTATGGTAAGGAATTCACAGTCTAGCCATTCTTTTTAATTTGTTCGCAGGATGTGGGCGTTGCTGGCAGGCCAGGATTTATTGCCCACCCCTAAGTGACCTGAACAAGGCGCTGGCACGTTGTCTTTGTCACCCATTGCAGTCTTGTGTTCATAATGTTGTGGGAGTAGAAGTTTCAGAACTTTGACCCAACGAGAGTGAAGGAACAGTGAATGGGTTCCAATTCAGGATGGCATGGGATTTGGAGGGGAGCTCTCAGATGGTGTTTACCTCTCTGCATCTGCTACCCTTGCACTTCTAGGTGCTGGAGGTCACTGGTAGTTGCAGTTGAAAGGGCCGTGTAAGTTGCTAATACAATAAAACACATCATTTTATTTTGTTTCTGAAGAAGGGTCCAGACCCGAAACATCAGCTTTCCTGCTCCTCTGATGCTGCCTGGCCTGCTGTGTTCATCCAGCTCTACACCTTGTTATTTCAGATTCTTCAGCATCTGCAGTTCCTACTATCTCTCATTTTATTTTGTTCACAGTGCTTTTGTTCAGTATTTAGCTTTTAATTACTTGGTACCTGCGATTAAGGTGACCCAGCCTGTGTAAATTGGTAGATGTCAAAGCAGTGGATTAGAGACAGGAAGGGCATCTGTCTATAAAACCATCTGCTAAATCCAAAAATAAATGCGAGTTGATATGAACAATGATTAACCAGCAAAGTAGCGACTGCATGTAAAATGGGAAAAGCTGAAAGAGAAAGATAAGGAAAATTACACGCAATTAAATTAATCTCTATTGTATGAAGCAGCACTTCATGAAAATTATATCTAATAGAGCACACTTTAAATTCTCCATGAGGCTCATACAAAAAAGACTGCTGTGCAGTTATGCAATGGCAATCGGCTTGAAATCAAAGGAGAAAATAAAGAGTTAACTTTTATCATTAAGGAGGATCAGGAAAGTGAGTCAGGGAGTGAGGTAGCATCACTTGTTGGCTAGGGACTAGTTACAATGAATGCTGCCTGTGATACTTAAAAGGGTAAAATATTACAGGATTCTGCAAAAGATGACCAAGGAACTCAAAGCACAGTGATGACATTTTGTGACAAATAAAAGAATAGATGTGCTCTAAATCTTAAATGATAAAGGACCTCAGGACTCAACTGACTGGCAAAGCTTCTAAGTCAATTGTGAGAACGCTATTGGTATCAGAACAGGCTCTGGTACTCTCTGAACGTTATAAAGAAATATAGCTTTCCTGCCTTTGAGATTATTCTTGACCCTCCCAAACCTTATTCCAGTTGTGAGACCTGATTACCTCACCAAGGATGATCTGCTAGCGAAGCCAGCCACTGTCCTGAACACATGAACTCAGGCTTGTGTTATTTTCTGACACTTCCTTTTGACATCTTGATCCAAACATGAATTGGAAGTTGGACTACGCATATTTAAATGAAGACTGGTTTTTAATTAAAGACAACAAGGTGCAGAGCTGGATGAACACAGCAGGCCAAGCAGCATCATAGGAGCAGGAAGGCTGATGTTTCGGGCCTAGACCACCGTCAGCCTTCCTGCTTGGCCTGCTGTGTTCATCCAGCTCTGCACCTTGTTGTCTCGGATTCTCCAGCATCTGCAGTTCCTACTATCACTGGTTTTTAATGATCAGGTTCTTTTGTTTGCTGAGAAATAAATGCTTCTTTTCAGAAAGGGAAAGATCTACAGTGTTATAGGGAGCAGAGCACTGGATCAAATGCTCTTTCAGAGCGCAAGAGTTGCAATGTTTCAACAAGGCAACTGATTAATACCTTCTCAAGGGCAATTAGGGATGGACAATAAATGCTGGCTTTATCAGCAACACACAATTCAGGACTAAATTACAGAAAAGGCAGGCACAAGAGTAAACTCCTTTTGTATTTCATTATTGTAAGGAGTTTTTCCTCAACATAGACTTTGCATAAATTAATTCCAAAACTTACATGAAAAAGGTGGAGGGAGGTTGAAGGAACAATTTTGTAAAATTATGATAATAACACTTGTGACAACTCAGCTGTGGTTGTGTAGTTTACAAAATGCTTTGTCATATAAGTAGATCCTAGCTTGATGTAATTGGAATTTTTTTTTCTGCCTGGATATTTGCCTAATAGTGTGGTCATTTGTATAGTTAACTGCACATTAATGTCAAGTCAGATCTAAAATATTTTCATTAAACTAATAATTTATGATAAACAGATTTTTGTTTACCGGGGAGAGTAGACTTCAATTTCCCTTAAAACTGTAGCTTATTTTCCACTTCAATTAAATATTTAAATATTTAAAACTTCCCTACTGAGGTGGGAATTTGAATTGCTTAATAAAAATTAATTATCCCTCTGGCATCGAGATTCTTCTTAAAATTATAATGAATACTCCTTTGAAATTCATCACATCTTTCTAAAGTACACATATTTAATTGCACTCATTGACACATGCACCTTCACACTCAAATATTGCAAACCCCCTTCATTGTACCACACTATTCCCTTCCCCAAATACACTGCATTAAAATAGCTCTGTCCACACATGTTTATATACATAAAAATTAACGCAAGCGTTCATGAACCCTTCACTTACATACCAACAGACATAGACACACAAGTCAACACAAACATACTCAGCCATTCCAATGTACAACAGTGTGTGTACACAGTAGTCTATGTACGCGATTGTGCAAAGACATAATATTCTCTCATTCACACAAATACATACTTCTGAATATTTTAGAAATAACAGGCTATAGGTTGATTGGAAAAACATCCAAATTAGCACTGAAGCACATTCTTAAATAGTTTGGTGACAGTCTGGGGATTCGGGATAAACCATTTAGGACTGAGATGAAGAGAAATTTAGATGTGATGAATTTCAAAGGATTATTCTTTATAATTTTAAGAGGAAACTCGGTGCCAGAGGGATTTCCAAAGAATCTGTCAATGGCAAATGTTTGAGGCTGTGTTTACTTGTTCCCCAGCAATTAACTGCACAAAAATGGAGAACTCTTACTTCAAAAATCCTGGAGGGTTATTTCTTTGAAACCTAAAGGTTTGGATTTAATACTCCACTACCAGCAATTTAAAGGCAGAGGGGCCATTATAGGGCCACTGCCTATTGGTCTATCACTTCGATTAGCAATCTTAGTTGAGGGTGAGTCCATCAACATCTTTAAGTGAACAATTATTGCCCAATAAAAGGTATCATCTTGCGACCATTCGATTAAGCTGCTGGTTTGGGCTCCTGTGGTAGTGTCCCTACCTTGGGATCAGTATGCCCAGGTTCAACTCCCACCTGTCATGGAGATGCATAGTAACATGTCCAAACAGGTTAATCAATAATAGTGAAAACTGAACTCAAAGGGAGCACAGGCCAGAGGTAGAGTTAGCTGAGGCTGCACAGATTACAAACCTCTCCAATGCCTGCAATGCGTCAGTTCAGCCCCCTGCCAACTGAAGAAAAAAATTGAGTTCTAAGACCTAAAACCCGAGATGGAGGTCATAGTTTACCGAGAAGCAGTGATCTTTATTCTCCTGTATGGTTTGGAAACTTGGTTAACCAGCAACAGGTGCTGTAAAGCACTGGAGAAGTACCACCAATGGTCCTTTCACAAGGGCCCCTGACTTCACAGTAAGAAACAGTGGCACAGTGGCTCAGTGGTTGGCACTGCTGCCTCACAGCGCCAGGGACCTGGGTTCGATTCCACCCTCGGGTGACTGTCCGTGTGGAGTTGTATGATTCTATGAAAGGCTGTCCAACAGCGCATCCTCTCCCAAGCTAACTTGCACAGCCTCAAGACATGATTCACTCTGAACCAGGTTTGGTGGGTAGTGCTTGTTGTTTGAACAAGAGAATTGCAAAGTAATTGCTCAACTTGGAATACAGATACAGAAGGGACTCCCAGGCGGATGATGTCCTGAAAGCATAACTGAAGGAGTTAACTATACCCATCCACTCATGGAAGAGCCTGGTTTGTGACCAAAAAGGGCACTGCTTTGAGAGATTTCATTAGAAACATGCAGAGGCAAAGATAATGTCAAATTGATGCAAAAACCTCAAAAGCCCATTAACCAAACCTTCAAACACCATCTTCTCCATGTGTGACAGAATCTGCATATTATATGTTGGACAACTTACTGGTTACTCAAAACCCATGGAGCCTGAATGAAAGCAGGTCATCTTCACTTCCCAATGGGCTGCTGAAGAGAGGAGGACAGAGTTTTGGATGACTTGAAACTTCTAGACAGTAAATTGTGCAAAGCCACGAGTGTATTAGAAATGTTAAGTCTGTCGGTAACAAAGATGTGGATGAAGATTTCAGCAGCGGAAGAGATGGGGCAGTAGCAGAGGTTGCTGATGTTACAAAGAGGAAAATAAAACTGGAGGGCCTAGGTTTAAGGTGAGAGGAGTAAGATTTAAAAAGGACCCGAGGGGTAAATTTTTCACTCAGAGGATGGTGTGCCTGTGGAACGAGCTGCCAGAGGAAGCATTGAAGGCGGCTACAATTGCAACAGTTAAAAGGCATCTGGGTGGGTAGACAAAATAAAGGGGTTAGAGGCATATGGGCCAAATGCTGGCAAATGGGTTTGGGTCAGATTGGGATGTCTAGTCAGCACAGACGAGTTGGACCAAAGGGTCTGTTTCTGTGTTGTATGTCTCTATGACTCTACTGGTCAAGTATGGCACAGAGGTTGTCTGGTTCAGCTTTTGATCATTGTCAGAGAGAGAGTTGAAATTCATGGAGAAGGAGTAAAATTTGTGGCGAGGACCAATAACAGTGGTTTCTGTCTTGCCAATATTTAATTAGAGAGAACACTTACTCATCCATTTATGGATGTCGGATAGCTGTCTGATAATGCAGAGGCAATGGGCAGGTTGACAGAGGTAATACAGTAAATTTTACGCATGTGTGAGGATTGACCATAGGATATGGGAGCAGAATTGGGCCATTTAGACATTGGGTCTGCTCCACGATTTGATCATGGCTGATATGTTTTTCAATCCCATTCTTCTGCCTTCTCCCTATAACACTTCATCCCCTTACCTATCAAGAACCTACCTATCTCTGTCTTAAATACACTCAATGACTTGGCTTCCACAGCCCTCTATGGCGATGATTTCCATACATTCACCACTCTCTGGCTGAAGAAATTCCTCTTCGTCTCAGTTCTAAAGAGTTGTGCCTTCACTCTGAGCCTGTTCCTTTGGGTCCTAGTCTCTCTTACAAGTGGAAACATCCTCTCCATGTCCACTCTATCCAGGCATCTCAGTATTCAATCTCAAGTTTCAAACAGATCCCTCTTCATTTTTCAAAACTCCATCGAGTACAGAGCCAGAGTCCTCAACTGCTCCTCCTATGAGAAGCACTTCATTCCTAGGATCATTCCTGTTAACTTCCACTAGGCCCCCTCCAAAGCAAAAACATCCTTCCTAGAAGCAGGGCCCCAAACTGCTCATAATATTCCAAATGCAGTCTGACCAGGCCCGGATACAACCTCAGCAGTACATCCCTGTTCTTCAACCAGCCCACTTGAAATGAACGCTAATATTGCATTTGCCTTCCTAGCTGCCAACTGAACACACATGCTTACCTTAACAGAACCCTGAACAAGGACTCCTAAGTACTTTGTGCGTCAGATTTCTGAAGCTTTTCCTGATTTAGAAAATATTCTATGCCTCTATTGCTCGTACCAAAGTACATAATTCACACTTTCTCATATTGTATTGCATCTGCCATTTCTTTGTTCACTCTCCTAGTCTATCCAAGTCCTTCTACAGGCTCCCACCTTCCAATGAAATCTCAACAGCAAGAATTTTGTCTTGAGGACAAGCTAGAGGATAAAATGGGCATCTCCCATTAACTAATAAATAAAAACTTGGATTAAGTGATGTGTATTCCTGCGTTGTTATAATTCAGCTTTTCTTCCATCATGCTCAATCCATTCTCAGAGAAAGCAGTCTTCTGTCTGCACCATCAATGAAATTAAATATATAACTTTATGCATGAAGTGAATGTGCAATGTGCTTTAGAATCAATTACTCTTATAAACATAGGCTCCATGCAGTGATCTGGATGCTTCCCATCCTTTTCAAGAGGTGGAAACACAGCATACATTGTGAGGTGGGTGAGGGTCTAAATAGTGTTATTACCAGACTATTACACCAGCGACCCAGACAATGCTCTGGGCATGTGGATTTGAGTGCCAATAGGACAGATGGTGGAAATTGAATTCAATGAAAATCTGGAATTAAGACACCAGTGATGACTATAGAAAATCTCGCCTGGTTAACTGATGTATTTCAGGGAAATCTTTCATCCTCATCTGACCTGGCCTATCATGTGACTACAGCAATGTAGTTCACTCTTAGTAGCGCTCTGCAATAAAGGATTCCACAGATTCACAACCCTCTGAGAGAAGAGATTCCTCCTCATTTCTGTCTTACATGTGCAACGCCTCATGATGTGATGATGCCCTTTGATCATAGACTCTCCCACAAAGGGAAATCTACCCTGTCAATTGTTCTAAAACCCTTATATGTTTCAAACAGTGCAATAAACTGGCAGAACTCTCGCATCTAAGTCAGATGATTGTGGTTTAAGTCCCACTTTAAACACCTGGGCACATTATGTAAGCTGACCATTCGATTCTGTAATGAAGTAATCCTGGTCATATTTGGGCAAGGTGTGAAAGTCAAGACTCACTTCTTACCTGAAGTGGATGGTAAATTTCCCAGGACAACATTCAACGATATTTATGCTTTAGCCTACATTATTAAAGCAGGTTATCTGGTTGTTCATTCATTGCTATTTGTCAAAGCTTGGATGGGATTTTCTCACCATCAGGCTCAAAGGACAACAGATGTCTGCCTAGGGTGAGGGAATAGTCAGTTACTTGTGATTTTCACCAAACTTAAACAGAATTTGCTGAAGAAACTCTGCAGGTCTGACAAAGAGAAAACAAAGTTAACGTTGAGAGTCCAATGATCCTTTGTCAGTTCTCAATCTATCACCATTTTAACAACATTTTATCATTCTGTTTTCCTATCGGAAGGGATAACTTCACACTTATCCACTCTTTAACTGTATCTTCCATGTATTTGCCTACTTACTCAACTCGTCTAAGTTGTCTTGAATAACACAGCGTGAAGCTGAAGGAACACAGCAGGCCAGGCAGCTTCAGAGGGGCAGGAAAGTTAACATTTCGAAATGTCCACACTGTGTTATTTCTGACTCCAGCATCAGCAGTTCTTATTATCTCTAAATTGTCTTGAGGCCTCTTTACTTCCTCCTCACCATCTCATTTTCTGTTGTCCGCTAACTTGAAAATATTAAATTTGAATCCATCATCCATGTGAATAGCTGGGGGCCCAAGACTGATTCTCACTAGGCACTACCTTCTATGATAGACAAACAGGGGGCTGGAAGAACACAGCAAGCCAGGCAACATCTGGAGGAAAGGCGGAGTCAACATTTCTGATATTACCCTTCTTCAGGACTTCAGAATCTTCAAGCTTGCTACTTTTTTTCTAACAACTTTACGTGAATCCTCTTTGAATCTAATATGATCCTCAATTTATTTTGCAACCCATTGTTGAGCCATATATCCTGTTATGTCATTTCACTAGAAAGGAATATATAACTATTGCAATCTTTGCATTTATTTCCACATTTTAAGGAAGATAAATGAAGATAATTGCACTTTCTACTTAATATATAATTTATAGTTTATATTGAGCACAATTTTATATTAATTCTTGCTTCAAGTGTTGTGGTGAATATCTATAGTTAATGTATTAGAAGTAACTTTTGGTTTGGGGGCGGCACGGTGGCTCAGTGGTTAGCACTGCTGCCTCACAGCGCCAGGGACCCAGATTTGTTTCCACACTTGGGCAACTGTATGGAGTTTGCACATCCTCCCTGTGTCTGCATTAGGTTTCTTCTGGGTGCTCTGGTTTCCTCCCACAGTCCAAAGCTGTGCAGGTTAGGTGGATTGGCCTTGCTAAAAAAGTTGTCCAGAGTGTTCAGAGATGTGCAGGCCAGATGGATTGTCCGTTGTAAATGTGGGGTTGAGGAGATATGCTAGAGGGCTGGGTTTGGGTGGGATGTTCCTTGGAGGGCTGGTGCAGACTTGATGGGCCGAATGGCGTCCTTCCACACTTGTAGGGATTCTGTGATAACAATAAGGTAGTCAAACTTCTGGAACTTATGATTGCCAGAAAGCCTCAAGAGATGGCAGTTTGAAAGTTAACCAGTTTTTTTTTAATGAAGTCAGAAGTGATAGAACTGTTAAACAGCAAAAAGCCTTATGCAGTTAAAGAGCTAGAAATAGTAACATCAGCAATCCTTGCAAATAGGGATGTCTGGAGAGATGTTTTTGTATTGAGAGTTTGAGATAAATTAACTTAAAAGTATCTTGTGAATCCTAAAAAGATGTAAAACACAGTTAATTCATCAGATTCAAGAATAAATTACAAATGGGGAATAATGATACAGAAAATCAATTTAAGAACAAACCAGGACAGGTTACATCTTTCTGGAGATAAGTGGCGTGCAGGTAGGTTCTCTGGTTTCAATTTATCTGGGTGTTTGCTGAGAAAGTGAGTTGAAATTTGGACCTCATGTAGTTCAATGTGAGAAAGTAGCCATAACAAATGAATTAGATAAATCTCCACTATAAGCAGAGTAAAAAGCTAAGTTCATAATTGTGGACTGTGTGGAAGGAGGGTTGATCTCAATTGAATTTCGTGAGTGGACTGAAGCTGAAAAACTGTCTATGTGAAACTAATGGAAAGACCAACAGTCGTTTCTCACAAGGACTTTTGGCAAAGTAAGCAACAAACATTGGAAAAGCATTGGGCAAATAACCAGAACAAGGGACCAATCCATCTATAAAGTCAAGGTATGACCAATGAAAGGTTTCCTCCTTAGAATAGCTGGAGCTTTGGATAATTCTCTGGAGAATGTGACATACTTATAATGGGTCCTAACGAAGTAACTAGCTTTAAGATTGTTGTATCCTTATAAGATAATTTTTGAATGAAGAGTAAAACCTGAATGCAAACACACAGTTATAAATAATATTGTTCAGTTTATATTGCTTGCTTTGCTTAATTTATACGCTAAAGTCTATGTTCTTTAGGTTCTTGTGGTGCAGTGGTAGTGTCCCTGTCTTTGAGCCAGAGACCTGGATTCAGGTCCCACCTGTTCCAGAGATTTGATATACATTTGAACAGGCTGACTAAAAATATTTAAAATTTGTGGTTGTCTTAAAAAAAAGTGAAATCTTGTGGCACACAGCTAAGATAAAGTGTCATATAGTCATACAGTCGTACAGCAGAGAAACTGATCCTTCATTCCAAACAGTGCATGCCGAACATAATCCCAAACTAAACTAGTCCCACCTGCCTGTCCTGGCCTATATCCCTCCAAACATTTCCTATTCATATACTTATCCAAATGTCTTTTAAATGTTCCAATTGTGCCCACATCCACCATTCCCTCAGGAAGTTCATTCCACACACAATCCACCATCTGTGTAAAAAAATTGCCCAAATCTCTCTCCTCTCACCCTAAAAATGTGCTCCCTAGTCTTGAAATCCCCCATCCCAGGGAAAAGACACTTATTATTAACCCTATCTATACACCTCATAATTTTATAAATTTTTATAAGGTCACCTGTCAACCTCCTAGCTTTTTTTCTCCTTTCCCAACCAGATTTTTTATTTTAGAAACCATTTAGTTTTGATACTTAAAGTAAAAGTTATAAAAAAAGTAGTATTTTTTTTCTGTTGCTTTTATCCATTGAAGCCTCGTGGTAATATTTAATTCTTTGAGTTTGTTGACTTCCGCAGGAATCATAATAAGTGAAGCAAGCGAAGAAGACGATTATGGAAAGTGGACTGTACAACATTTTAGACGTGAAAATGAGAAAAAAAGGCATGAGTTTGAGGAGCTTGCTATAAGCAGAGATAGAGACATTGTGATTATGTGAGTGATCTAGCCATCCAGAGGCCAGTGCCAATGGTCTGCAGAAATTCTACCACAGCAGCTACTGAAATTTAAATTCAATTAATAATCTGGGGTGTAATTCTTGATCATGGAACCACTGCCAATTTTCATAATAAACCGTGTGGTTCATTACTGTCCTTACTTATTCTGACCTATATCTGACTCTATCCTTTAACTGCACTCTGAGATGGCAGAATGAGTAACTCACTTCAAGTGTAATCAGGGATGAGCAAGAAATGTCTGTTTCTGCCAGTGATACCTACATCCCAGGAAACAATATACAAACTATGTAACACAATAGTTACACACGAAGTACATAATACTGAGTTTCAATCCCCAGGGTTCAAAGAACTTTAGAGTTTCATTTTTTTTACCATTTATGATTGTATTTGAAGCTCTGATTGAATTGCAGTTTTACAATACTCAGAAATCTGTTGTTCAATAACTATTATAGTCAAATTAGAATTTTTAAATTATTGCATAATCACAGGAGTAATAACATTTCTGGAAAGAAGTCATTTATTTTAATGAACACAAAGGGGGAGGACAATTACTCGTTTTGTTAGAGCTAACACACATGCTAAATGTACATTAAAATAATTTGGTGCATCAGTATTAATAGGACCTCAACGCAATTTTGCCAAAGCTTTCAGAATTCCTCCTGGGACTAAATGCGATTACGCATTTTAACTTAAAAATCCAGCATGTGAAATTCCAATTAAAGTCAAACATGCAAGCCTCGCTGTGTTAGCATTCTAGCCTTACCACATCAATGATCCTTGTTGTACCAGTGGTTGAAAGGCACTGAACAGAGTGGTCAATAATCCAGTATGAAGCAGAACAGAAATAAAGGGAAACGCACTTGTTTCGGATATCACAGCAACGTTGGTGAAGCAGCAAGGTTTGCTTTGAAGAACAGATGGAGGGAAGGTTCTCCTGCAGTTGCACCCAACTCGAATAGAGATGTAGAAATTTGAAGCAAGAGTAGGCCATTCAGCATTTTGAGGTTGCACTGCTATTCAATAGGATCATGACTGATCCTTCGCCTCAATGCCATATTCTTGCCTTCTCCCCTTGATGCCTCTAAAATCTAGAAATTTATTGATCTCTTTCACAATTGACAGCAAATTTTGTTTTAACCTGCACCTTTATGAACTGGCACTCTTGATAAACTGGCAAAAAAATTATACACCTCAAAAACTGTGAGGTTTACAGTATTATTCTGCCCAATTATTATAGATTATTAAAATTTATATACCTCAAAGTAAATATATTTGTTGTTCAATCAAATGGGCACATGAAACATTAAATACCGTAATCTACTGCAATATCCAAATGGGAAGGTTTTCTGCTGATAAGTTTTACTTAAGGCAATGTTGTATTATTATTTAAATGATTTGTGCTGTAAATATAGTGTATATCCACTTACATATTACTTAGTGTGTGCTTTTACATTATGTAGACCTCTTGATCAACCAGAATATTTCATCAACTGACACACTCATAGAATCCCTGCAACATGGAAGCAGGCCATTCAGCCCATACCAACCCTCTGGGGAGCATGTCAACCAGACCCAGCCCATCCCTGTAACCCTGCATTTCCCCATGGTCAATCCACCTAACGTGCACAACTTTGGACTGTGGGAGGAAACTGGAGCACCCGGAGGAAACCCAGACAGACACAGGGAGAACGTGCAAACTCTGCACAGTCACCCGAGGGTGGAATTGAACCCAGATCCCTGGTGCTGTGAGGCAGCAGTGCTAACCACTGAGCCACCGTGCCACCTAGTTCCATAGATGCTGGATAATAAGGAGTTTACTGCATATTCAGTGACTTGGCCTCCACAGCCTTCTGTAGTAGAGGATTCCACAGATTCACTACCCTCTGAGTGAAGAAATTTTTCTCCTCTCAGTCCTAAGTGGTCAACCCATATCCTGAGATTGTGAATATCCTCCATCTCTCATGTGCTTTCCTGGCCTCCTCCATTCCACCATTGGCAGTTATGTATTCAGCTGTCTGGGCCCTGAAGCTAATGGGAAACATGGAATTATCTCCTTTAACTGCACCAATCGAGGAGCAGAAATCATGGACCTTGGCAATAGCCCTAGACCAGGCCCCCAGCCCTCAAACTAAGCACAGAGGGCCTCTCCTGGTCTGAGCATGGTGGACCCCCAACCCCTCCCCCCAGAGCCCTCAGCCATGGTTATTGGACACTGACATAAGCTCTTATTCTTCCCTGGCCTCACCTCCACACATGCCTATCCTCCCTTAAAATATTGCTAAAAGCTGTTCAGAAGAAAGGTCACTGGACCTAAAATGGTAAATCCTCTTTCACTCCACAGATGTTGCTAGACCTGTTGAGTTTCTCCAGCAATTCCTGTTTTCATTTCTGATTTCCAGCATCCGGAGTTCTTTGTTTTATTTCATTGCCTGAAACCTCCTTGACCAAACTTTGGAACATCTGTTGTTATATCTTCTATATGGATCAAAGTTATAGTATCCTGTGGGGTGCCTGTTGATACCTGGGCACACCTAGTGCATGGAAACTGAGAAAAGGGAGAAACTTGCTTCAATGGGTATTATCGCTAGACGACTAATCTAGAAACTCAGCTAATGTTCTGATGATTCGGGTTCACATCCCTCCATGGCAGATAGTGGAATTTGAGTTCTTCAGTAAAGAATCTGGAATTAAGAGTCGAATGATGATCATGAAGCCATTGTCAATTGTTGGAAAAATCCATCACTAATGTCCTTTAGGGAAGGAAGCTGCCATCCTTACCTGGTCTGGCCTACATGTGACTCTAGGTCCACAGCAATGTGGTTGATTCTTAACTGGGCAATGGGCAATTAGGAATGAACAATAAATGCTGACCCAGGCCAGAGACGCCCACATCTCGTAAGTGAATAAATAAAAAACTTAAAGCCTGTCAGATTTTCATTCCATTCAATTAAATAGAATTGTTAATGTGTCAATTTCATTAGGCAGCTGTGGTTTTGAATTCACGCTGGGCAGAATCCTCCCAGGCCCTGAACAATATGGGTTATGATGAGAAGTCACAAGAGGAGCAGAACAAAACCTTTCTCAGTGTTGAGAACAATAAATGACAATTTCCAACTAATTTCCAGACGTCAAGAAGAGATTCTCGCCATTGAGCGGCGAGAGACCTATTCATGGAGGTTATGGCATATTATCATCTCCATTAAGATATGACCTGGCCTCACTAATATGTGGTCTACTATTCTACCACCTGCTGAATAGAAATCAGGCATCTGAGAAGAGGGATATGGGCATACACGTCCACAATCCCTGCAAGTGGCAACACAGGTGGGTAAGGTGGTAAAGAAGGCCTACAGCACAATTGTCAACCAGGACATCAAATATAAAAGTTGGCAAGTTTGTTACAGCTGTACAAAACTTTCAGTGGAATATTGCATGCAGTTCTGGTCTCTACACTGCTTTGGAGAGGATGCAGAGAACTTGTTTACCAGGAGGTTGCCTGGACTGGAGGGTTTTAGTTATGAGGAGAGGTTGGACAAGCTCAGATTGTTTTCACTGGAGAGGCGGAGGCTGAGGGGTGGCCTAATAGAGGTCTACAAAATTTTGAGAGGCATAGATAGGCTGGATAGTGAGAGGCTTTTTCCCAGGGTGGAAAGGTCAACTACAAGAGGACACAGGTTCGAGGTGAAGAGGTTGAAACTTTAGGGGAGAAGCGCGGGTAAAGATTTTCACACAAAGGGTGGTGGGTGCCTGGAACGCACTTTCAGTGGAGCTGGTGGAAGCAGGCATGTCAGCCATGTTTAAGGTGTAGCTTGATGGACACATGAATGGAAGGTGAGAAAAGGGATAGAAACCATGCACATGGGCAATAAGCAGCGGATCTAAATAAGGATTAGAGTCAGTGTAGACTTGGTGGGCTGAAGGGCCCTTTCCTGTGCTATATTGAATTGTATTTTATTGTAGTATAATTCCTGACATGAAATCCAAAGCAGATACCTAAAACCTCCTTGAGAAGGTTCAGAATAGATTTACGACAATGTTGCCAGGTTTGGAGGGTTTGAGCTATAGGGAGAGGTGGAAAAGAAAGGCCATTTTCCCTGGAGCATTGGAGACTGAGGGGTGACTTTTTGGAAACAAATACAAATCATGAGGGGCATAGATAAGGTAAATAGACAAGGTGTTTTCCCCAGGGTGGGGAATCTAAAACTAGATGGCATAGGTTTAAGGTGAGAGGGGAAAATTAAAAAGGACCTGAGGGGTAACTTTTTCATGCAGAAGGTGGTGCGTGTATGGAATGAGCTGCCAGAGGAAGTGTTGGAGGTGGGTACAATTACAACATTTAAAAGGTATCTGCATGAGTATATGAATAGGAAAGATTTAGAGGGATATGGACCAAATGCTGGCAAATGGGACTACGTCAGATTGGGATGTGTTGTCAGTGTGGATGAGTTGAACCGAAGGGTCTGTTTCCATGCTGAATGACTCTATGGCTCTATGACTCTAGCTCATCACTAGCTCTGTTGAACTTCCATCTTGGGTCTCAATCTCTGGCAGTGGCCACACATGCTCCACTAGATTCATGCCAGATTCATGTCAGCCTTTTTGTACCATCACGGTACATCTCCAATTGACTTAGATTATCAGCTTCTGCACTTCAATGCTGCACATTGAATATATCAACAATTATCATTGGAATAAGGACATGCTCATTAGCTTATAACATACACGGTGTTATCATGTAGTAACACTATCTTCCACGCTCTTGTGTTTGTATAAACAGTATTTCTACTCATGCAAAAGCAGAATTAGAAGAATTGATCAATATCCTCTGTTATCAAATGTCCATGAAACAGAACCACCACATACAAAGAACATGTATATTCCACAACATATTACATGGTGTTCCACAAGGCAACAGGCCTATTCCAGCAAAAAAAATGTTTTTTTCCAAAAAAAACCTGACACCTCTAAAGAAAGAAAAAGGCATCAACTCAAACACACATTCTACAAATTACTAAAGTCACAGCTAATGTGTTTCCATCATGTATGCATGAAATTGAAAAATTTTTAACTAGGCAAGCAAGAGCATTTTTTTACTGCATCTCAGATATCAACCTCAAATTTAAATTTTGCAGTTGGCACATTTATATTATAAGAACATCCACTATATTTCCTCACATAATAACCACTGGACAAGTGCTGCCTTACACTAGAGATTCCACATTCATTTGAAAATAATTCTTTAGCTCAGTATTTCGAGTTTTATGATACCTAGTTGTTTGAGTATTCTTCTGTTGATAGTTGTAAAGCTGGCCTCCCTTCATACACCCTCCACACACACACACACACACACACACACACACACACACACACACA